>NW_025064946.1:0-2681 GCF_019112545.1 Guyanagaster necrorhizus
ATCCTGTGAATCATTGACTTCGGACGAACAGACTGACGACGCGTCATCCAAGTCCTCATGGGCCCGATACAAGAACATGAGAGGAACTACTGAGAAGCGGGGCGTGTAGTCCATAAGAGGGTTATATCCACAGACTGGATGTTTAGGAAGCGGTACGAACGCGTTTTCTCTAGCCGAATCGATCAATAAAGTTCTGCCACCAGTGATAGAACGTACAGTGCGATGCAATCCGGATTCAATTGACGGAAAATGCTGGTAATCAAAATAATAACGTGTGCGCCGATGTATTCTTTCCTTCCGTCACTCCAACATCTTCGAATCGTGTCCGTACTCTCCAGAGCAAGAATGAATAATGAGGCAAGTTCATCGTTCCTGTTTGACCGAGTCTGGTGACGACTTGATTTCCGGTTCGTCAGCTCACAGACTAGATAAGAGAGATGGATACATGTGGTCGGATAAGGACCCTTTCAGTAAGGTATCAGTTCGAAACTTTCAGCGGGAAGCCACCAGCGAACCTTCTTTACCCACTTTGGAAGTGGCTGTTCCACCAAGTGCAAGAGCTCTTGCAGCGCCTGATTTTCAGCATGTCCGTCGTGTATTGACACATTTCTGGCATCAGACCAGAAGGCTGCCATTTCGCTGGTGAGAAAGGAGGGCAGTGAATGGAAATGAACATGCAATCATGGGAGAAGTTGGAGCAGTAAATTTCGCCACGTGCACGGATACCGGACCGATATAAACCTGAACGTTCGAGCACGCGAGGACAGCACTGTTGTATGGTAATGTTCCCTCTAGTTTATTACTATTATTTCTTGATGCCTTCGTCCTCCTTCCCCTTTCCTCTGTATAACTCATTGTGACTTGTTAATGAATCTTCTGACATGTTGTATTGTGACTAGGTAGGAATCAGAATTGTCTGGAGTATATAAAGATGTAACTATGTAGCAAAATTTCAGAATTCTGTCACCCTTTTCATTGTCTGACTGCCATGTTTAGATCACATGTGACTTGGACTTAACAATTAGCTCAAAGTTTCTGCTTCCCTTTTCTTATGCACAATAAGCATGAAGAAAACCAAATGCCACTGTCAAACACATTAACCCCCAATCTCACAGATGACTTCTTTAAACTTTTAGCTTTCATTATTAGAACACTTCTAGGTTTACTCACAATTATCCAACTTTGTTGAGGATGACAATCAGTAACCATTTGGATAGTTAGATATTATCAAGCTTTTCAACAAATACAACAGACCCTATAAAATGTCACATCAAATCTCTCCTTCTATAACATTTCTCTCTCTGTCTGAGTCTCCTTCCAGCACCCACCCAGATCTGTATCTGAAGCTGGGCCCAGCAGCTCAAATTTACAGAGCATTGAGAAAGAAGAAAGATACTGATACCCCTTTCAACCCCAATGAACCACAAACAGAAATGGTAACTCTCAGCTCACTGAGTTTAGAAACCCATAGGTCTTCATGCACTTCTCTCCAGTCTCAAACCATGAGGATAAAGACTCCTCTGATGACTTTTTTAATGATGAGCCACCCCCTGACTCTTCTACTACACCACCTGAGCATGGGATTGAAGACTATATCCAAGACTCTCTTGATGCCACTAGAGGGGCTTCAGACTCCTAATATGCATTTCTGAACTCTAACTACAACTCTCTCTACACAACTCTGGAGAAAAGTCTGGCCTCTTCTGTCTACACCAACTATAGTAGTCATAGGGCCACTGATTTCTGGTCAAATAACAAGTACCTGCCAGAGTGGAGAAGATGCTATAGCAATGCAGATGATGATGCTCAAAGAGATGTCAAACACATTCAATTTAAAGACTATTCTGCTGTCACTTGTGCAGAGTGGGCCAGACAAGAAGCAGAAGAACAAGCCTAAAATGCTGCTGAGTATGCAGTGGCCCAGGCTCCAAATGAGTATAAGGAGGTCTAGTATAACAGGCAGTATCATCATGGTCAGCATGAACTTCTAAGAAAGTGATATGCATTCATAGTATCTAATAGAGTACACTGTTAGCTACAATGTAGACCTCACACAGTATAGTGATAAGCAGAAATGCAGTGTTGTATTCACTATACCTAATAGAGTATACTGTTAGCTATAATGTAGACTACAGGATATTAATCAGTAACATAAATAAAGTAATATAAGTAGATACTCACCCTCACACAGTGTAGTGATAAGCAAAAATGTGATGAGGGTGCTTGACAGACTGTATTTAATATATATACAGTTGACTATCTCACAATGCATGATGTCAAAATGCATAATTCTGACAATGCATATGGATTGGGCTGGAACGCAGTTGGGGAGCAGGGAAATGGGCTAGAAATGCATATCACATAATGCATATAGTTCTAGTTAGGAATATGCATTGTCAGATTGAAAATTATAGTAAGCTGATATGACATTATGCATATATTAGAACAATAAAGAACATAATTTGTTTGTATGGACTATGACAAACACAAAAAAAATTATTGTAAAGCAACGCAGCCTATATCTCTATAAACATGCCTCCTGAACCAACACGAAAACCACATGCTAAACCTGGAAATCCATATGAGCATACAAAACAGAAGGAGAAAGTCCCAATGTACACATCATCAGCTCAGCCTCCAAAGCAGATCTCCCGCCCACACCTCACAACAGGAGACTGGCT
>NW_025064946.1:4246-29037 GCF_019112545.1 Guyanagaster necrorhizus
ACTGAAGATCTTGAGGCAATGCCAACAGATGAGGAGATTGTTGCTGCTGTCAAGCATGATATTGCAGTAGAAAATGGGGAAATAACTGTCATTGACAATGAGGAGGAGGAAGAAGAGGAAGAGGAGGGTGAGGAAGAACAGACCTTGATAACTACAAGAGAAGGATTTGAGCTTATTCAAAAGCTGGAGGCATTTTGTGTTTCACAAGGTGACCAGGGTGGATTAGTACCACAGCTGAGGAAGTTGAGAGGGGGATTATTCAAGGAGATGCATGGAAAGCTGACCCAAAAGCCACTGACAGCATTTTGAGGAAATGACAATGTTGTCATATAAAGTCACATGTCACATCACGTGCTATTTTGGTTCTGCATAAATCTATAAATGCATACAGTTTTAGTGTCTCCTGACCATATGCATTGTGAGATAGTCAACTGTAGTTCATCCTGACATAAAGAGGTATTGAGCTCAGCTGGCAGGATATGACAGAGCTCCTGCTTGCTAATCCAACACTCTCCCTCCAGCAGAGCAAAGTCCAAGCTCAGTAGCAAAGTGCTTCACTTTGGCTGAAGGTAAAGGCTTGATGAGAGCATCAGTAACCATGTCCTCAGTGGGACAATAAACAAGATGAAGAGAGCCTTCACTGATGACCTAGTGAATAAAATAGAAGTGAATATTGATGTACTTGGTTTGAGCATGATACTGATGATCTTTCAAGAGTGCAATAGCAGACTGATTGTCTGAGAATAAAGTTGTAGCATCAGTAATCAGTGAGAAAACTTGAGAGAGCAGACTGTGAAGCCAGAGTGTCTTCTTCAATACATGTGTTGCAGCCACATATTCAGACTTGGTGGTTGAAAGCAAGACAATCTCCTGCTTTTTAGATGACCATAAAACAGCTCCACCATTCAGCATAAAAGCATACCCAGTAATGGCATGTCTATCCTCTGCTATTCTCCCATCAGCATCCACATATCCATGCAAAACCTTTCTATTTCCTCCAAATGTCAGCCAGTAATCTCTCATGCCCTTCAGATAGTGAAAGATATGCTTTACAGCCTTCCAATGGGCCTCTGCAGCAGCCATTGAATATTTCAAGACTGTTGTCATGGCAAATGTGATGTCAGGGCATGTCCCAAGCATAACCCAGATCAAAGAGCCAACAGACTTCCTGTAAGGGATATCTCTCATGGCTGCAATTTCTCAGATAGAGGCTAGTGCAAGAAAGAAAGACAAATGGAGATTAATATCTATTGGTGTAAAGACTGGTTTGAGGTCTTCAAAGCTATAGCAATGAACAATGGCATCAATGTATGAGCATTAGGAAAGAGAAACAGAGTATGAGTCATAGTCATACATGATCTTGATGCTGAGAATCCAGTGCAGCTCTCCCAAATCTGTGACTTCCACATATTTTGCTATACCTTCTTTTATCTCTCACACTAGATACAATGATGATGCTGTGATAGTGCAGTCATCAACATGGACAGCAATGACAGTCAAGTTTCAGCCCTTCTGCTTGTAAAACATGGCTTGATCAATATCACACTGTTTGAATCTCAGCTGCACCACTAAAATCTCAATGAGATATTAATACCAGTGATGACCATTCTGCTTTAAACTATACAGAGTTTTTATAAGATGGCAGACTTGACCAGGATGAGAGCCAGGCTCAGGATAGCCAGGAGGTTGATACATATAAATGATTTCTTTATTGGTGAGCTTTCCATTCAAGTATGCACTCTTGATATTGACTTGATAGAGCTCTAGGTCAAGTGCTGCAGCCATAGCAAGGATTGAACAGATTGATGCAAGCCTTGCAACAGGGGCATAAGTGTCAAAGTAGTTGATGTCAGGTACTTGTGAGAACCCTTGTGCTACCAAGCAAGCTTTGAACTTGACTATGCCTCCTTCAGCATTCTTCTTGATTCAAAAGACCCACTTCAAGCCCACAACATTTGCTTCAACTGGTTTTTCAATAATTTTCCAAGTCCCTGCAGTCTTCAATGTTGCAAGCTCTTTCTGTATTGCATCTTCTCACAAAGGCCAATCAGGCTGATGCTTCACTTCAGCTAGACTACATAGCTCTAAGGCTTCTGCATCAGCTGTTGAAATAGCTATGGCATACTCTTCAAGAAAGTTAGCATCCTTGAGTATTATCAACTAATCTGTCTCTCTCTCTCTCTCAAACTCAAGAGGTTCATTGTTTTTATTGACAACTGGTAACTGAACACTAACAGATACCACAGGATCACTTGAGCATGTTGATACACTGCCTTTGCCAGAGATGAGGTCCAGCACTCACTGGCTAGGCTTTTGAGTGTGTCTAGAATGGGTTTCTTTAACTATGGGTTGGACTGTAGGCTGGGCTTCAGAGATAGATAACACCTGTGATAGCTTTGCAGTAGATGGATTGGACTGAGTTTTTAGCATTGATAGAATCTTGTGTAGCTCAATGTCTTCCTCCCCTTCAAGATTATCAGTGGCAATATGAGTTGTGTTGAAATAAATATTTTGCTTGATGGACACCATCTTGCTCTCTGTCCAGTAGACACAGGATCCATTGCTTGTTTCATCAAATCCAATCCACCAACCTTCATATATACAGCCACCCAGCTTCATAGCCTTAGTCTCAAGGTATACACAGCATTTCTCTCCTCATTTCCACAACTCTTTTAGATCTGGCTTCTTCTCTGTGACAGCCTCATAAGGAGTCATCTCATCCAGAGCATTTTTCAATGTTCTGTTGAGAACTCAGACAGCATGGTGAACAGCCTCAGCCCATAGAAAGCAAGGTAAGCTGCTCAAATGCAGTATAGCTCTGACTTTTTCAATAACTGTGTGATTATACCTTTCAGCCACCCTATTGTGCTGTGGTGTATTATGCACAGTCATCTTCCTTGTCATGCTGGCAGTTTTCAGATGCAAAACAAATGCTTTGTCAAAGCATTCACCTCCATAGTCTGAATGGAGGATTTTTACAGGGCAGTCATGCTGAGTGCAGATGCAAGCTTCATAGGCCTTGTATGCTGTGAAAGCTTCACTCTTCTAGCATAAGAATTCAAGATAAGTCCAATGAGTGCTATTATCAATGAAGAAGATGAAGTAATAGCATTTACATAGGGATTCTATGGGTGCAGGTCTCTATAAATCAGAGTGAATTTTGCCTCCAATATCAGTTGCACATTCTCCCCCTTGAGCCTTAGACACTGGCTTTCATGTAGCTTTAGCATAGACACATGACTTGCAGAACTGTGGTTCTCTAGATGACTTGTCAAGCTTTACTCTGATCATGAAGCCTTTTTTGACCAGACAACAAGCAACTTCAGGTGAAATATGGCCTATGCAGCAGTGTAATTGGTCTAAAGTAAGCACCTCCTTGGCTGTCTCAGCTAAATCTCTCTCATGACAAATCTGATATAGGCCACCATCATCTTTTGGGACAACCTCAACTATCTTTCTATCTGATGGACAGATGGTGCATTTTCCACCACCAAAAGTCAACTTGAAACCAAGATCATCAAGTCAGCCAACTGAAATGAGTGTATAGCCAACTTTGAGAGAGTACATGACCTTGGTGAGTTGCAGGTTGCTTGCATTTGCACTATTTGGCACATCAATGCTTATCACACTCTTTTCAGCTACAGAAAATTTTTGAGTGTTTGCAGCATGGAATGTCTTGGATGAGACAGACTGGAATGAGTTGAAATCATTGCAGTAAGGGGAAATATAGCATGTACAGCTAGAGTCATAGAGTTCAGTATGAATTTGAATATCAGGTGAGTTTACAGTGTTGGTAACAGCTGTAACTGACTCTTCAGAAGCAGATACATCCTCTAAAGTTGGCATGCCAGATGTGGCATCTGATTGCCTGTCAACAAAGGAGTTCATATCACTCCAATCAACATCTGAGGACAATGTGCTGCTCAGCTCATCTCATGACTTATCACCAACCTCCAAAAAAAGATCAGTATCATCATTTTCATCCTCTGAGTCCTCTGATGAGCCCTCAACTTCAGACTCATCTGACTCAGAAACTGCAGCTAGTGATGGCATATCACTAGCATCATCAACTCTGAATACACTGCTGGCTTCCCAGTCTGAATCTGACAATTCCTCAGTCACATTGACTATTTCACTCTTTGATTCAGAGGCCTTGCTGTTGTTGTTTGATGACTTCTTCTCAGGGCATTTGTTTTTAAAGTGTCTTTTTTTCCTATATCTCCAGCACAATTTCTTGCTGGGTTTCTTGCCCTTCTTATTGCCACCTGAGCTTGATGAAACAGACATGGCTTCATCTTGCTTTGAGTCCTTTTCCTTTTTAGACTGCTGACTATGCTTGGCTCACTTGTGCTTCAGTCAGTCATATTCCTTGGAAATAGCATGAATCAGATTCTCAGAATCAACTTTCTTGTTGGAACTAAAAAGCTTTGCTGCCATAAGGAGAGTCAATGCATGCTTGGCAAGATAGAGAGGGATAGAGGTGAGAATTATTGAGCAATAATTCTTCTCCTTGATGATGACACTGATGGAAGCTAATGACTCCCATTTCATCAACAGACTATCAAGAAACTCATGAATATTGCCTTTGGCTGGACAATGTGACTCTATAAACTACTGCCAAAGGTTGGTTTGTGCATAGCTGCTCTTATTGGTAAACTCTTTTTTGATCTTTGACCAGGCTATAGCAACTGTGGAAAGATGCTGAATCTTCATAGCAACTGAGTCAGAGATCTTCAAGAGCAGGAGGTTCTTGGCTACAGCCTCATCTTTCTCTCATTCATCTAGCTTAGCCATGAGAGCTGTTGTGGGTGTAGTGAGAGAGAGTTTGGGCTTTGATCCATCAAAGTGATCTTATTTCCCTTTGGCTTGAACACCAGTAGAAAAGCAGAGGTAGAAGATAGACCAGTTGTCATCAGACATGTTCAGTGTAAGAACATTTGATGGTAGACCTGTAGTCAAAGCAGCAATGGTGGAGGTCATTTAAGTATGAAAGATAGGATAGAGTAATTCTCAGAGCCATATAACCTCTAAGAAAGTGATGCACATTCATAGCATCTAATAGAGTATGCTGTTAGCTATAATGTAGATCTCACACAGTGTAGTGATAAATAGAAACATACTGTTGTATTCACTGTACCTAATAGAGTATACTGTTAGCTATAATGTAGACTACAGGATACCAATCAGTAATATAAATAAAGTAATATAAGTAAATACTCACCCTTACACAGCATAGTGATAAGCAGAAATGTGGTGAGAGTGCTCAATAGACTGTATTCAATATATAGTCCATCCTGACATAAAGAGATATTGAGCTTGGCCAGTGAGATACAATGGAGCTCCTGCTTGCTAATCCAACAGAACTTAAGGCTGCTATCTGAGGATCTGGTTTTCTAAGCTAATATAGCCTCTGAACTAATACTTCAGGTTCTCCCTTCTGAGAGCCCAGCATATCAGCTAATACAAACTCTAATCTATGGACAGGACCTGCAGAGACTATTACTTCCAGTGAAGCCATTAGAAAAAACACTTATCTTCCTCTTTCCAGCTCTCTCAGCATCACAGATACTATTTTCTCTTACTCTGAGTTTATACTCAACATCTACAGACTTTGAGTCCCTCTCAACACCTACATCTCTGATCACTGACTCTGATATTTCTTTGGAGGAAGAATTGTGAGACTATTTCTCAACTATCAGTTTTATCAAAACTTCCATCAGTATCACTGAGAGCTAGAGGAATAAAGAGCACAAGATAGCTATCAAGAAGATGCTGAGATCAGTACTAGCCAACTCCAGCTGCAGTCTCCTCCTAAGGTCAGCCCTAATAACACAGGATCTAGCATCTAAGATGATGACCAGCTCTCTCACAACAATCAAGTCCAGCATCTCATCCATTTATAATCAGTCCAACAGCTTCTCTGCTGAGAATAGCAAGAAAGAAGCAGATGACAAGGACAAGGAAGATGAGAAGAGTGATCAATTCACTCTCTCTAAGACTTTTAAATATTCAAAGGATTCCAGCAAGATGCTGGATAAAGTGATGTTATTAAAGAAAATTCAATGAGAATAGAAAAAAAAATATGAAAGATTGTACTAAAAAGAGACAGCAACTTTAAGGAGGGATATTAGTTGGTTAATATCATCTCTAGAACAGGAGTATATTGCCATGGATGATACTGAAAAAAGAAATATTTTACTGTATGCTGTGACTGAATAGGTAATTTTTATTTATAATAAGATACACTCCAAATATCAATTAGGGAAGCTCCTAGCATACAAGTCCAAGTACAAGATCAAGCCAATACTGTGAACACCTTCAGTGGTGCCAAAATAAGCCATTTATATAGCACCATCCATCTAAACAACTAGTATCTAATACATGTACTCAACTCTATTGATCTGAGTATCAGCCACTCAGCTCACTCACAGCTGAGCTCAGCTGAGCAACTGAAACACTAGATTTTAAAATTCATAGACTAACTAAGGAAGCCAACTCTTTGGAGGACAGCCACCATCCAATGAAGCTAAAGACAGCAGGAAGAATTCTATGAAGGATGATTCTGAAGCTATTAAACTAGAGTTCACTATATGAAATAGAGTGATCATATGAAAGGAGATGGAGCCAACAGAAAGCTCCATTGCTGATGACAACTCTCTGCACTCATTCTCTGGACCATCAGCAGAGTGGCAATGACCACTCTTTAACCAATATCTGAATCCAATAGAAGCATTACCAGAAAATACCACCATCCTCCAATGCAAGTCTGACCTGCTCAAAAAGCTTCACCTCTTTAAGAACACATCAGACAATATTGATTGATTTTTTATTGATTGTAAATAATACTTTGACATCTACACTGCCTATCTTAGCACAGATATGAATAAGGTCAAGACATGATGAATACTCCTTTTCTCTTCCTTCTACTCCATCACCAGACAGCACCATTGACTGCCATTTTAGCCAGTCTTTAAATAAATATTCTATAACAAGTTCATTGATCCTGCAGTATAAGAAGTCCACAAGAATAAAATAAAGAAACTCAAAATGGGCAATAAGATCACCAGTGAGTACTTTGATGAGTTGGAATGACTCAGGATATTGGCCAGAATATGGAATGACATCAACAATGATGGATAGATAGTTGAAATGCTCAAACTTAGAGCACTGCCCTTCTATATCAAGATATCTCAGATATTAAGATGAATATACCAAAGAGATATGACAAGTGAAAAGCAAGAATTATAGAGATCAACAAGGAGCAACAGCAATAGAAGATGGAGAGCACTAATCTGCAGAGAGACCACTGGCCTCAACTTCAGAGTATGAAGTCCAGCAACTAGACTAGTGCTGCTAAGGCTAGCATCTCAACTTCAATCTCAACATATGGGACTCAGAAGACAGGTATCAGAATAATATACACTGGAAGCAGCAAACTGATAGATATAGACTGACTCAAGAAGGAGGACAAGTGCTTCAACTGTGGGCAGAAGGACCACCTGTCAAGGGATTGCCTGAAGAAGAGATGAATATGAGAAGACATCAGAGTGCAGATCATGGAATTACAGAAGGAAGCTGATAGACTCAAAGAGCTTAGCAAAGATACAAGAGTAGAAGAGATAAAAAATGAGGCCAACCAGTGAATGATTTCACTGGATCAGCCAAAGGACTTAGTGATGTGTCTCAAGCAGCTGCTGAATAGACTGATAGTACTTCTGTAGCTACACTTATGCTTAAGTTATTAGCATATTCAAATATACTCTATTCTACTACTATTCTACTACTAAAAGAATTGTCAACACTAAAAACTCAACTGTCTACAGACCAAACAGAGGGAGCAACCTCTATTGGGTGGCTCAAACCATTCAATACTGAATGGATTTGGCAAGCCATCAAGAATGCAAAGACTGAAGAAGAAGCAAAGGTAGTACTCAAAAATCAGATATACAAGATCAGAGCCAAAGAAGTAATCAATAAGATGGTCAAAGAAATGAAGAAGGCTGAAAGGTGCTAAGCTTTGGAATAGCTCAATGAACTTCAGGAACTCTGAAGATTCATTCATTGACAAAAGACCCTGGAATGAGACCTGACCACTAAGGCCAAAATCAAAACTCTTACATCTCAGAGCATCCATGCAGTAACTGCCTTAATTAACAGTGGTTGCACTGAGAGTTCAATCAATCAAGCTTTTGTTGATAAGTGCAGACTACTAATCCAAGCCACTACTGCCTCAATACTGGTATACAAATGCTGATGATATTAAGAACTAAGCCAGCTCAATTGCCAAATTTGTCAAATTATGATTAACCATTGGTGATCATTCAGAATGAATCAATCTAGCCATTACTGACTTGAGAACTAAAGAGATATTCCTCAGCCATGACTGGCTTATCCTCTACAATCTGCTCATCAATTGAAAAACCAGCAGGATCATATTTGCTAGATGTTGATGCTATAAAATTCCTTTTAAGCTATCAGACAAGGATCTGGAGGACCTGTGGGATAAAGAGATGGAAGATGGAGAGACTATTCTTGCTATAGACATGCAACAAGAAATACACATCCAAGTGATACATGACACTAACAACTTGGCTGCCAAGGCCAATGCAGGAAAGAAGGAAAAGATGTTTGAGGAAATAGTATCTGAATGAGCCTGAGATTATCAGGACTTATTCAGCAAGAAAAGCTTTGACAAGCTTTCTGAACTAAAGCTATAAGATCACATGATCAAGTTGATTCCAAATGCCAATGTCAACCTCAACTGTAAAGTCTACTCTCTCAGCCATCTAAAGCAATAGAAACTCAACAAGTTTCTGGAAGAGAATCTGTTCAGCAGACACATTCAACTCTCTAAATCTCTCATGGCCTCTCCCTTCTTTTTTATCAAGAAAAAGGATGGAAAACTCCAACCTATCTAAGATTATCAAAAACTAAATGAAATGACAATCAAAAATCACTATCTGCTCTTATTGATTTTAGAACTCATAGACAAACTATGAGGTGCCTGCTATTACACCAAACTAGATATCTAATGGGGATACAACAATGTATGGATTAAAGAGAGCAATGAGTGAAAGGCAGCCTTCCAGACCAACTAAGGGTTGTTTGAACCAATAGTTATGTTCTTTAGACTTATGAACTCACTGGTGACATTTCAGTGAATGATGAATGATATATTCAAGAAACTCATCACTACTGAGAAAGTTACAATCTATCTTGATAATATTCTCATCATGTCCTAAGATCAAGAAGAACACCAGTGATTAGTCTGACAGATACTTGCACTAATAAGAAAGCATAAACTCTTCCTCAAGGTGGAGAGATGTGAGTTCAAAGTCCTGAAGACAGAGTACCTTAGAGTAATTATTAGTGAGAGAAACATCTGAATGGACCTAGTAAAAGTGGCCAGTATGACAGAATAGCTAGTGCCAACAAAAAAGGGAGAACTGCAGTCCTTTTTAGAATTTATAAACTTCTACCAACAGTTTATTTGAGACTACAGCAAGATCATCTGCCTAATAACACAGTTAACTGGTAACACTCTATGAGACTAGAGATGCTCTCAGCAGATTATATTTGATGACCTTAAATGATAACTTGCTGAGGACATCATTCTAGCAATTCTGACTCAAGAAGGAAAATTCAGAGTGGAGGCTGACTCAAGCAAGAGAGCAATCAACATGATACTCTCATAAGAGCAGGATGGAAAATGGTGACCAGTAGTCTTTCTTTCTAAGACACTTACTATCATAGAATGCAATTATAAAATCTATGACAAAGAACTACTAGTGATCATGCTTACTCTTACAGAGTGGCATCATTATTTGATTAGTATGGTCCAGATCTTTGAAATCTGGACTGACCATCAGAATCTTCATTACTTCTATCTTCTTCAGAAACTCAATTGATGATAAGCCTGATGAGTCATGGAACTCTCTAAGTATGACTATACTCTACATCATAAAGCCAGAGCTGTGAACAAGAAAGCAGACCTACTTAGCCAATGAGCAGATCATGATCAGAGGAGTGACAATAATGAGAGAGTGGTGTTATTAAAACTCAAATGCTTCTGAGCAATAATAATGCCAACAGAAGAAGAGATTCATAAACAAATCAAGAGTATGATATGAGACAACAGTAAATGAGACCACTGGGTGGCCTCATTACTGAATCATGAGTGTGAGATAACAAAAGAAGGGAGATTGATCCACTATGATAGGCAGATCTATATTCTGTGAGACCAATAACTCTGAGGAGAAATCATTGCCACCTGCTATGATCATGCTATAGCAGGATATCTAGACATTGCAAAAACCAAGGAATTGGTTCTCCAAGAATACTGATGGCCAAAGATAGGCTAAGATATAAAGCAGATGTAAAGGGATGCAAAACATGTCAACAAGGAAAAGCTTTGACTCAACCACATGCTGCATCATTTTACTCAAATGAGGTTTCTCAGACACTATAGATTCATATCTTAGTCAATATAGTTACTAGTCTGCCTGATTATAACAGCTATGATACCATTCTCATCATAATTGATTGGTTCTCAAAGACAATCATTTCAGTTGCATGCTCAATAGAATTGACATCTGAAGGGTGGACTAAGATCCTCCATGATGAAGTCTATGCTAAGTATGGTATGCCACAGGTTGTTATTTCTGACTGGAAATCACAGTTCATCTCTAAATTTTTCAATGACTTGTATCATCTCCTGAATATCTGCTGCAATGCCTCCACTGCATATCATTCCCAAACTGATGGACAGATAGAGCATGTCAACCAGAAGATTAAGAAATATCTTCAATTATTCATCAACTATTGACAAGATAACTAGATAGAATAGTTGACTTTGACCACCTTTCAACACAATAACCATGTTCACTCTGCAACTGGAAAAACTCCATTCTTCATCAACTATGGTCATCATCCAAACATCTCCTATACTAAATGACTCTACACCATAATGCCCACATCATCCAATTTCACTGACACAATAGCTAAAATTCATAATAAAACACATGTCACCCTTAAAAAGACAGCTATATCTATAAAGAAACAATACAACAAACACCATGCTCCCACTCATAATTATAAAGTCCACAACAAGGCTTGGTTGGACATGACCAATCTTCACCTATCTCAACCAAAATGCAAACTGGCTGATAAACAGACCAGCCTATTTCCTATTATTGCCAAAATTAGTGTCTCCACATGAAAAATTCACAATGTATTCAATGAAACCTTACTCACTCTATATATCACCTCCACATTCCTGAACCAAGACCATCCACCACTGCCAGAACTAAAGCTGATTGATAATGAAGAACATTATAAAATCAATCAGATCCTTAATCATAGATTCTGCAAAGTTTACATGCATAGAGGAGAGACTCAAACAATGGTCAATTATTTGGTTAGTTAAAAGGGCTATAGCCCTAAATCTAATCAATGGATCAATGAATGTCATATAAATGCAGATAATGCAATTTGCAACTATAAACTCTTTTTAAATTAGCCATCAGGATGATGGTTTTAAGAGGGGAGTAATATTATGATTTTTTCACTTTCATTCTTACTTGACTCCTATTTCTGCTTAGTCAGGGCACCTATCCCAGTGCTTAGGATCATAGAACAGGCTTAATCATCATAATAACTGATTCATTATTGTCCTCCAACATAGTGATGCCTCTCAACAATAGACAACAACTCTTTTGTAGATAGTTATAATACTTAAGAACAAAGGGCACAATGACTTGGACAGACACAATTAGTAGTAGTATATTTATCTCTATTAATGAATAGTATATAAGCAGGAGAGCTCTTGCTATATATCTTCAGCTTTGAGCTAAAGTTTATTCTTATCACTTTATCTTGAGCTGACTGTCTACAGGCCTTGAAGCTCTTAATCAACAAGCACATATAGTGAACTCTGACATGACTGTACAAACTTGATACAGCATCAGTTTATCATGTGTTTAGATCACATGTGACTTGGGCTTAACACTCTTGGTTTCTTGGTGACTTAAGAATCTCTAGATCTATCAGATTTTTTATTCAACTTTTTCAGATGAATTTGCATTCTCTTTTTTCAAATAAGTCTTCTGTATGTTTTGGCATACCCTGAACTGCTGTTAAGTACTATGTAAGTTCACCTATTACTGTTTGAATAATAATTCTGCAGTTTAGAACTGAGAGATGAAACATTTCCTAGTGTGCAAAACTTTAGTTTATTTTCTCAATCACCAGAGGCCAAGCTGTATCTTCTAGTATCTTATTCCTGAACCAGGCTTCTAGGATACATATCACCTCTCTATCTTTGACAATGTTAATCTCATCAGAGCCTGCTTTGAAGTAATCTTTTGACTTACATTCTTTGCTTACTTTCTAGTAGAAGTCTTTAGATCCAATCAGGATTATCTGAGTTTTCACTATGTTGAAACATGCACTGCTTGCTAGACACCAGTTGTTAAGGAGTTTTATCAAGCTCTTGATATTATCATCTTTATGGAGGAAGGTTGTGGTGTCATCTGCAAAGAGTTTGGCAATCAGATGCTCTTCAGATCCTGAGATATCTAGCCCTTTTAGATTGGATCTACATAGCATTTCTGCCAGGAGTTAAATAGCAAGATCAAAAAGCAGATAAGACAGTGGGTCATCTTGGTGAACTCTTCATGTGACCTTAAAAGATGAGCTGAGAAATCCATTGACCATCACTCTTGTTTGAGTATTTTTATATAGCAATTTTATTGTCATGATGAATTGAGATAGAATTTGAAAGACTCCTAATACTCACCACAGGTAATCATGACGGATTTTATCATAAGCTTTTTTCTGATCAAGCATAACTATTAGACTATTTTTCTGAGTGATGTCTGCATAATCAGTTATCATCTGAATTAGTTTAGGTGCTGAGCATATTAGCTTAATTGACAAAGCTATTATTAGAAGTTTGTATTTAGAGTTTGGAAGAATGATTGTGCAGTAGTTGGATATTTTGCCCTAATTATTTTTTTATAGATTGGGCACATTCAGCCCTCTGTGAATTTGATTGATGTCTCCACTCTATACTCCTCAATGTTGTTGAAGACATCAGTCAGGATATCTACAATGTCAAAGCTGGAGAACTCTTTTCATTCATTCTCAACATAACAATCATTAAATACTTTGAAAAACATGTCAGTGACTTCATTTATTCCAGATGCTAGTTACTTTTTGATAGTTTGAGTGGTCTTAGGGCTTCATCTCAGGATACTTTCACCTTAAAGTGGTCTTTTTTCTTCTCAGTTGGTCTCACTTTGATGGTATCAAAGGCATCTTTCATTATTCTCTCATATGCATCTTTATCAATGTTTAGACAATTATTTTGGAGGAATTTATCATAGTAGTCTTGCATCATCTCTGTCATTCATGAGGAGTATTTTTCATAATGAGATTGAAGGTTCATTGACTCTTCAAATTCTCTCCTCTACAAATTTGTCTTATTTTCTTAGAGAATAGTTGATTGGTTGAGAGATATTGTGGTAGCTGAGATCTCAAGGGCTTGTATTACATCTCTTGGTTTGGCTTCTTTATTTGTTTGAAAGTAGTATTTAGAGACAATTTCTTCTTTGAGATAATCCTTCACTGCTATAAAGTGTCTGGCAATATTGTGTTCCTCCTGTTTGATATTTTTCAGTTCTCTTTTAAGGATGGTCAGTTCTTTGAAGCACTGAAATCCACTCAGGATATTATCATATGCTAATTGGCTAATAGCCCTATTGAGATCAGTTTCTTGCTGATAGACTTTAGTTTCAATATACTCATTCTCTTACTCTTACTTAGTCTATAGCATCAGAAATGAATGTCTCATATATTCTTTGGAGATTAGCTGTAGATATTTGGCCAAACATCTTAATAGCCTTAATTTCTTCTTGGGCTTTCATGTCTAGCTCTTTGATTTTTGATTTTGATTAACTATCTTTAAGAACACTGTCTGAGTATGCTCATCTTTCTTTCTCTATCAAGAGAGTGGCCTCATGTGCAATCTGAGCAGATACCATATTATAATCAACACCCACTATTTCCACTGGCTGGATTTTTTATTGTCTTGCAGAATCAAATAGTTTGTTTGTCATATATATTCTGTTGATTCATAATTGATAGATCTTGATGGTCTTAACCCTGAGACTTGAATACTTTTTTTACAGCTGTATGTCTACTCTTTCTTGTCCAGAAAGGTACTGCACCAACTATTACAGAGATTCAGGAGCTCTTTGTGATTATTAAATGCAGTTTTAACCTCTATATGATCTGTTCTCATTGGTGAGCAGTCAATTGCATCTTCTATAAAGTTTATATCATCTCACATATAGTCAGGTTTCCATTCTGGATATTCTATAAAGAAGTCATATAAAGTTCTGAAGAATTCAGCACTCTCTCTCACATCTCTGGCAGTGACATTTGGTGCATAGAGTCCTAGAATTTTAATGTTCTTATCATCATGCTATCTTGTTTTTAGCATTATTGCTCATTCTAGAACTATGACTTTTGTCTGAATATGGTACCAAAGGGTGGGCTGCTTGTTGAGTACTATTGTGACATCCACTTTTCCAGTTGAATTTTCTGGATCTCCAGTAAAGTTTATTTTTATTCTATAGACAAAAAGGTTCTCTAGCTCATCATATCTTTTCTCTGTCAGATGGACCTTTGATACTATTAGAATCTCAGTCTTTGGAATTTGGAGGAGTTGATTTATAGGATTTTACTTACTATTCTGAATGTTATTTCTTGATTCCACACAGCTAAAACTGTTTATATTTAGGCAAGATATCAAAATAGCTGACCTCCTTCCTTTTCAGTCTCTCTTATGCCTCTCACATCTATTCATCATCTGTGTATGCTGTTGATCACCTTGTTCTGAGTGGGGCTCAATTATGATAATACACTTGAGATTCTATTGTGATCAGTCAGAGAGAAGCATGACTCTCTTACACTCTAATGCATGGCATGGCCACTCTCTCTAAGTGAAATCTCATTCAAGGGGGAACTTAAGTTATATAAGGTTGTTGAGAAGCTTAATATGTATTTTTGATTATTATTTCTCTAACATCTTCCACTGCAGACTTGCATGGATGGTCTCTGTTCTGTATATAGTACAGACTGGGATGCAGCTGGTATATTTCTACCATTGTTTGGAAGATCATGTGATATTAAATCAATGCACCATTCTCCAGGAATTCTGATGCTGGTTCTTCACTGTCACTACTACACCACTGTCTTGCATGAAGAGATAACCAGTGAGTATGTCAGAGCCTTGACTGAGTGATGCAAGTCTGATACTATAAAGATTCATATTGTAGTTTGTAGTTTCTCTGTGTTTCAAACTATTAGTAATACAGTTAATTCACATACTGGATCTGCCAAACTACTGGCATGCTGAAGGAATCCACTTGGACATTTCTCTCTCAGTGAGAGAGGAGATGTTATAAGCAGTTTAGGTTCCATTGGATTCTGTTGGAGATAGTTGTATCAGCTCTTCCTGCTCAGCAGTCTGACTTATCTCCACTAAATTGTCAGTAATCAGAATAGAAAGATGCTTTGATAAATGTTAGATGGCTCTAACAGACTTCTTATCTTTTAGTCTCACTTCTGATTTCACTCTTTTAAGCTTAAGGCTCACTAAGATCAACAAGCAGAAGTAAAGAATCTCTATTCAAGATAAAATGTTATGTTGAGTAGCAGTTAAATAGTAAGTGGACTATTGCTTCTTATCATGCATGACTATTTTCCAATCATCATTGTAGTTTCTTTCACACTCAGATTGACTGTCTGACTTCTCACTACTCTTCTTTCATTTCTGTCCTGAGTCTTTGAAAGGCTCTGATTTTATCATGCAAAGATAGAGTTCCTCAGCTATAGTGCCATATTGTTAAGCCCAAATAACATATGATCTAAACACATGATAAACTGACACTGTCTCACACTTTGAACAATGATGTCAGAGTTCACTTGATGTGTTATGTGGCTCTGTGTCTCAAGACCTTTAGATTGGCTCAAGATAAGATGGTAGAAGAATAAACTTTAGCTTGAAGCTGAAGATACTGCAGTGAGAGCTATGCTACTTATATACCAGTTGCTATCCATTCTATAGATATAACTACCTAATTGTGCATCTTGACATTATAGAGTGTTTTGTCCAGTATCATTAAGCTACCTACAAAAGAGTATTGTCTGTTGTTGAGTGGTTACCATCATGTCAAAGGATAATAACTGACTAGGCATTGTTGTGATGACTAAGCCTATCCCATGGTCCTAAGCACTGGTCTAAGCACTCTGACTAAGCAAAAATAGCAGTTAATCCCTCAAATGAAAGATAAAAATAAGAAAAATCATAATATTATCCCCTTCTTAAGATCATTGTCCTGATGGCCAATATAGAGATAAGTCCATGGGTCCTGAGAGCAGATAACCTGCCCTTCTTCTCATAAGATTTATGAAGATATTGACTAATAAAATATCAGTTCAATGCCTGTTTGTAATCATGGATTGTGTCCTCAGCATTCATATACTTTTCATTGACCCATTAGTTTGACTCTGGTCTGTACCCCTTCCAGCTGACCAAATAGTCAATTATAATAGTCATTCCTCTACCATGAGCTTTGATTTTGTGGAGTTTATGATCAAGGACCTGATCAATTTTATAATATTCCTTGTCATTGATCAAATCTGAGGGAGATAGAGAAGGGCATTCCTGGTTAGGAAAGGCCAGCACAATGTATGGTGTCAACAATGTCTCATTGAAGATATCATAAACCTTTCATATCTTGGAAAAGTGCAATTTGTATGCAGAGCTGCCAATTTTTGTGAGAATTGGAAAGGATCCTATTCATTTGTCAGCCAGCTTTTGCTTCAGGTGCAGGAAATGAAGGTTTGTTGTATCCAGCCATACTTTGTCATTGACTGAATATTCATGTGCCATCTATTGGTATTTGTTGTATTGCTTCTTCATAGATGTGGTGTTTTCAAGGGCCACCTTGGTTTTTATGTGAATTTTTGCCATCATCATGGTGAAGTCAGAGAAGGCAGGTGTACTAGTGTAGTGGTGTTTGATTTAGGCAATGTGAGGGTGTCACCCATAAGTGATGAAGAACAGTGGCTGAGTGGATTCTATTGTTGTGTTGGAAGACAGCAAGAGCTAGCCATTTCATCCAGTCATCTTGTTGATAATTAATAAAGAGGCAGAGATATTTCTTCACCTCCTGGTTTGCTTGTTTTATTTGACCATCTGTCTGTGGATGATATGCAGTTGATGCATTTCATTTGATGTTGAAGAGGCAATATAGGTTATCAAGGAACTTAAAGATGAATTGTAGTCTCCTGTCTGAAATAATCACTTGAGGCATGCTATATTTGGTATATACCTCATTATATAAGATCTTTGCCTATTCTTCTAAAGTTAATTCAGTAGAACATGTGACTGAAATGATCATCTTGGAGAAGCAATCCACTATAACAAGGATTATATTATAGCTATTGCAATCTGGTAATCCAGTGATCATGTTCACCAAAATGTGGATCTATAGTGATGATGGGACCTCATTTGAATGGAGCAGTGTGGTCTGTGGCTGTGTTAAGAATTTGTCTCATTGACAAATCTCATATGCTTTGATATATTGGGTGATGTCAATGCTTATTTTGGGCCACCAATATTCCTGTAAGATGAGCTCCTTGGTCTTGGCAATGCCTGGATGTCTGGCAGTTGCATGATCATGACAGGTGATGATGATCTCACTACAAAGCTCTTTGTCCCTGGGAATGTAAATCTGTCCATTGTAGCAGATCAATCTGCCTTCTTTCATCATTCTATGTTCATGATTGAGTGATGAGGCCATTCATTGGTCCCATTTGTGATTGTCTCAAGTCATGCTCTTAATGCACTCATGAATTTCCTCCTCCATCAGCATTATCATTGCCCAGAAATATTCAGGCTTTAACAATGTGACTCTTTTGTTATCCTCTCCTCCTTGATCATGGTTGGCATGTTGACTGAGGAGGTCAGCTTTCTTATTTGCTGCATCAGCCTTATGGTGCAGCATATATTGGTATTGGCTGAGCTCAGTCACCCATCTGGCTTATTGGTGATTTAGCTTCTGTGGCTGTCAGAAATATCATAAATTTTGATAATCTGTCTAGATCTCAAAAACCTCAGTGGTGCCAATCAGATAATGCTGCAATTCTTCTAAGGCAAGCATTATTGCCAACAGCTTCTTGTCATATATTTCATAATTGCATTCTGTGATGGTTAATGCCTTGGATAGAAATGCAACTGGATGCCATCATCCATTCTGTTTTTGAGAGAGGATGGCCCCAATAGTGCTTTCACTTGAATCAGCCTCAATATGGAATTTTCTGTCTTGCATTAGAATGGCAAGAATTATGTCTTTGGCTAATCAGCATTTGAGATCATTAAATGCTGATTGTTGGGTTGGGCTCCAGGATCATGGTGCATTGCTGGTTAGTTGGGTCATAGGGTAGACTATCTTGCTGTAGTCCCAAATGAAGCAGTGATAGAAATTAGTGAAGTCTAAGAAGGATTATAACTCCTTTTTCTTAGTGGGCTCCAGCTATTCTATTATCTCTGTGATTTTAACAGGGTTCATTCAGATGCTTCCTTCACTGATGATGACTCCAAGGTACTCAGTCTTGAGTACCTCAAACTCACACTTCTCCACTTTGAAGAACAGATGATGCTTCCTCATTAAAGCTAGTACTTATCAGACTAGCTTTCAGTGCTCCTCTTGGGTCTTGGACATGATGAGAATATTGTCCAAGTAAATTATAACCTTCCCAGTAGTGATAAGATCCTTGAAAATATCATTTATCATCCACTGGAAAGTGGCTGGTGAATTCATGAGACCAAAAAACATAACTATTGGCTCAAACAGTCTGCAGTTGGTGCAGAAGGCAGCCTTCTATTTGTCACCTTCTTTGATCTGCATGTTGTTATAATCTCAGCAAATATCCAGCTTGATATAGTACTGGATGCCATGGAGTTTATCTATGAGTTCAGAAATTAATGGAAGTGAGTAATGATTCTTGATCATCATTTTATTAAGCTTCTGATAATCCTGTACTAGTCAGAGTTTTTCATCCTTCTTCTTGACAAAGAAGAAGAGGGATGCCATCAGAGACTTTAATGATCAGATTTGCCCATCAGATAGGTTTTTATCCAGGAACTTGTCAAGTTTCTATTGCTTATTGTTGCCAAGAAGATACATCTTGCAATCCAGATTAGTATTGGCATTAGAGATCAGTTCTATAGTATGATTCCATAGTTTCAGAGCTGGTAGCTTGTCAAAACTCTCCTTTTTGAACAGGTCATAGTAATCTCATGCCCATTTGGGCACCATCTCCTTGAATGTCCTCTCCTCTCTTCTGGCATTAGCCTTGGCTGCTAAGTCATTAGCATAGTGCATGGCACAAATATGTATGGCCTTCTGCAGGTTCATAGTGAGGATGGTTTCTCTGTCTTCCATCTCTTCATCCTATTGATCTTTAGGATCCTCATCTGGCAACTTGAACAGAATTTTCTAGCAGTGGCATCTAGTGAATGTGATTCATTCAGTCTTCCAATTGATCAGTGGATTGTGGCAGATCAGCCAGTCATAGCCAAGAAAGATTTCCTTGGTTCCCAAATCAGTTACAGCCAAGTCAATCCTTTTAGAGTGATTGCCAATTGTGAGCCTGAGCTTGACAAATTCAGTGATTGAATCAGCTTGGTTCTTTGTTTCATCTGCATTGTACACTGGGATTGGAGCTACCATGGCTCATATGGGGAGGTTATGCTTGGTGATGAAAGCATGATTAATTGAGCTGCTAGTACATCCACTGTTGATTAGCATGATGACTGCATAAGTGCTTTGAGATGTGAGCATCTCAATTTGGGCTTTGGCTAAGAGGTCTCAGCCTGGGGTCTTGGACTGTCAGATAAACTTCCATAGTCTCTGAAGTTCATTGAGCCATTCCAGGGCTCAACAGCATTCAGCCTTCCTCATCCCTTTGATCATCTCATCTATCACTTCTTTGGCTCAGATTTTGTGGACCCAGTTCTTGAGTATGGCTTTTGCTGTGGCTTTGTCCTTTATGTCCTTGATAGCCTGCCAAGTCCACTCAGTATCAAATGGCTTTAGCCAGCTAGTAGAGCTCTCTGCCCTTGTTTGGCTCATAGGCAGTTGAGTCTCTTTCTTAGATGATTCTGATTGTTGAGTGGTAATGTTGAGTATATTTGAATGCATGTATAATTTAGACATAGATAGTACTACAGAGATGGTATCAGTCTGTCCAGCATCTGTATATGACACACTGCTCAATTTCTTGGCTGAGTCAGTGGAATTGCTCACTGCTTGGCCCCATCTTTTACTTCTTTGACCTTTATTTCTGGTCTGAGGCCTTTTTTCTCCTTTTGCAGCTCAGCAATCAAAGCCCTAAGGTCTTCTCAAGTGCATTTATTCTTCTTCTGCAGGCAATCCCATACCATGTGACTCTTTTGGCCACAATTAAAGCACTTTCCCTCTTTCTTGAGTTGATTCACATCCATTGGCTTATCTGTTCCAGTGAATGTTGTGCCTGTACCAGTTTTCTTCTCACCATATGAAAAAGTTGAGATGGAGCCACTGGGCTTGGTGGACATGTTCAAACTAGAGAGCATAAGTTTTGTGCCCTATTTCTGGTGCTTCTGTCCTCCTATTGACAGAGTCATCTGTTCTGCCTTCTGTTGCTGTCATTCTTGGTACATCATAATGATATGCTCTTTCCACATATTATACCTCTTTGGGATGTTCTGCCCAAGATCTGAGATGATCTTCAGATAGAAGGGTGATGCTCCCATCTTCATGTATTTGACCATCTGATCTGTGTTGGCAACATCATCCTAGACCCCTGCAAGTTTTTCAAGTTGTTTTAGTTTATCAAAGTACTCAGTGGCAAGCTTGTCAGCCATCTTATACTCTTTTATGTTCTGTTTATGAACTTCTTGTACTGCTAGATCAGTGAACTTATAGATGATTATTTGTTTGAGCACTGATCACAAGGGCATCTGATGATGCTGATGCATGGTCAACCAGAACATGGGGGCTAATAATACCCATCATGTTTTTACCTTGTTCTCCATGTGGATCATGACAAAAGTCATCTTGTACATGTCAAGAAGGAAGTATGAGACAAAGACCTGGAAATACTGATTGCAATCAGTAAGGAATCAATCAATATCCTCAGATGCCCCTCTGAAAGAGTGGAGCTCACATACAAGGATGGGCTTGATATTAAGTATGGTGGTATCAGCTGTGAGAGCAGTTATTAAGTTCAGGATCCCACCAAATAGCAGAACAGTCCAAGATATCAGAGGCTCTGGAAAGAAATAAAGAGAGTTGTTATTAGCAATGAGACTTCCTAGTGGTGAGATCTTCTTGTATACTATATGCCTGTTTTGGATGGTGAATCCTAATTTGAGTGCTTCAGAATCATCTTCTATAGGAGGAGGCACCTCAGGGGCCTTCTTACTCTCACTGCCTTCAGCTTCATCAGGCAGTGGTCACCTGGCAAAGGGTCAGTGCATCAGCTGTGCTCATAGGTTCTAGTATGAGTCCCTTAGCCAAGGTCAGCTTTACATGAGCTGAGATGCTATGCTGTGGATGGCAGAGGTTGCAAATGTGTATTATGATGATGTGCTTTAAATTGATAGTACCATATAAACAGTCTGGCTTGGTGCCACACTTGGCATCCATAGTATTGGCTGAATGTCAAACCTAGACTTATAAGCCAGTAGTAGTGCTAGCTGTTGTCCTAAATATTTTTGATTATAAATAAGAATGGCCTGCTCAGTGGCTGTATATTGAATAATATCTGGATGCTTGACTCTGTCAGTGGTGGTATACCTTAGTCCCATAAGCAATACCAGCCAGGTGTCATCCATCTATAGTATGGCTGCCTCTTTCTAGTACAGCCATAAAAATTCTCCCTGGCACTTCTCCTATACCTTTCTTGCCAATTTTTCTTCTGTCAGATGTTTTGTAAAGATGCTCCCTCACTTAGAGAGAGTGTCTGCCTCTCCATCATCCTCCTCAACCTTGGCCTTAATTCTCTCAGTGAGGAAACTGTTGTCAAGTGGGTCATAGATTTTCAGGTTGGCCAGGCTGCTGCTGCTGCTGTTGCTGCTGCTGCTGAGTGCTAGATCCAGCATCATCTGATCTAGAGCAAGGAGAAGGCTGCCACCTTTATCATTGCTCCTCAAGAGCCTCTTCTCTTGCTGCTTTCACCATCACTGCTCTGTGATATTGGCAGAAGTTTTGATAGAATCAGGGTCAGAGGAAAAGCATTGCAATGCACCTATCCAGAAGTTGCTTGAGATCTCTAGTGAGATCAATGTGCTCTTCATCACCTCTAAGGTCTTCCCTCATACTAGGTAGGTCTCCATTCTGGTGTAGAATATCATCAGTATCAGTGATAGAATCAGTCCTGTATGATAACAGACAGTTGTTATTGAGGTCGAGCAACACTCATCTGTGGATATTGTCTGCATAGATGATGCCCTTAGAGGCTGCAGCCCAAGGATTATAGTCTGGATCATCAGAGGTACTGGATTCTCTGAATGGAGTAGAGGAATCAACAAGTGTGTAATTAATAGTAGAGGTTCCAGAGCTCTCTAAGCCTCTCTTCCAGTCATGTCACTCTCAAGATCAGAGATACCATCTGAAGAGAGTGTCCTCCTGAGCAGTCTTATACTCAATGCATATCTGCTTCTGGATATACTCAGCAAGAGAGTCATCACATTGAATTTTGTCCTCTGAAAGGAGGACTGGGTCAATAGGGTCAGTTGATTGTACTGGACTTAGTGGACTTGGTATGCTTCTTGCTCTGTGAGTCTCATGGCATCTCTGGCACTGCTCTATTCACCACCAGTATCTGTCTTTACTGATGTGATAATCATAGGCAGGATCATCAGTTCTGATGATCCCTGTTCTGTTCTCCTTGCTGTCTGTACTTTGGTTCCTGACATAAAGCTCAGCAGAGATGCTCTCCCTGCTTTCTGTCAGTGTTGCAAATAGTGATCCATAGTTGCTGTTGGATGGGGGACTTCCATTCTCTCAAGCCATTCCAGAGGCATCAAGAGAGTCTCTGGCATGATATCCAATGCTGGGCTCAGAGAATACAGTTGAGAGGGTGGCCCTTGTCATATGGATGCTGCTGGAGATATCTGAATGTTTGACATGTGGAATTAGCATGTTGGTTCTTGGTCTCTGAAACCCTATAGCCCAAGAGTTGCTATTGTCTTGGATGATTGCTATTGGGAGTCTTGGCAGGTATCAGTGCTCTTCTTCTTCCCAAAGACACTGCAGATACACATTTCCAGAGTTGGTTTCAGATACAGTTTCTTCTGAGAGCTAGAAGAACTGTCAGACAGAGGGAGGGATGTCATAGAGGAGGAGGTTGAGAGTGACATTTCATAGAACATATCAAATATGCTGGAATTGCTGATAATGACAGATAGCTCAGACAGTGATTGATTGGCATCCATAATACAGCTATATGATCATTAATAATTCTAATAATATTCCAATGATAGAAGCAAGGAGTTTGAAGAACTCATGGTCAAAGTTTGGGTCTGATGGATTGATTGAGAGAGGCATTCAGTTTCTCAGCACAACTGGGCTTGAGAAAGAGAAGCTAGAAGCTTTGAGCTAATTGTTAAGCTCAAATGACATATGATCTAAACATGTAATAAACTGACACTATCTCACACTTCAGACAATGATGTCAGAATTCACTTGATGTGTTATATGGCTCTGTATCTCAAAGCCTTTAGATTGGCTCAAGATAAGATGGTAGAAGAATAAACTTTAGCTTGAAGCTGGAGATACTACAGCAAGAGCTATGCTATTTATATATCAGTTGCCATCCATTCTATAGATATAACTATCTAATTGTGCATTCTGATATTATAGAGCATTTTTTCCAGTGTCATTAAGCTACCTACAAAAGGATATTGTCTGTTATTGAGTGATTACTATTGCATCAAAGGATAATGACTGACTAAGTGTTGTTGTAATGACTAAGCATGTCCCATGGTCCTAAGCACTGGTCTGAGCACTCTGACTAAGTGAAAATAAGGGTTAATCCCTCAAATGAAAGACAAAAATAAGGAAAATCATAACACATATCATGCTGTATCTATTCTGGAAAAGATGCAAGCATGACTTGAGTGATTTTTATTTTTGCATCAGTTACAACTAATAATCTTGTTGACATTCAAGAGTTGACATAAACTCTTAGCCTTTGGATGGGTGCTATGAGCATCCAATGGAGATCAAGGTCATTTGTGATGGGTTCACTCATGAGCATGAGAACTGGTGATGTGCTGAGTAATGGCTAAGCAACTAAGAGAGGCAAATGAGGAATGAGCTCTCAAACACCAACACCTAACCATTCAATGCATAATCACTAATACAGATGAGTTCAGGCAGTTTGAGTATGATAGAAACACTCTGCAGACTCAGATAAATCAAATATAAAGATGTAAAAATAGTTTATTTAAGGCTAGTCTGTGTCCTAAGATGCAATACTTGCAAGGGTGGTGTTAGGAACGTGCCAATCAAGTGGGCTTGAGTGCATGCACGGAGTCCGGTGGAGTGCATGGGCATTGATGAAGCTATTGGCAACGTCACCCTTGAGTTGGAGCCCAAGGATCTGGATGGACAGAACGGAGTTCTGTCAGAGAAGTGAACAGGAGTATCCTTTAGAGCGGAATCTGACAG
>NW_025064946.1:29262-34656 GCF_019112545.1 Guyanagaster necrorhizus
GGGTCTAGGTATTACAATGTGAAATACAGATGTGAAATGATAATGGTGAAATGAAATTAGTAGGTAATGGAAAGCGGCCGGAGTCCGGTGGGTAGCGTGATAGAATTTGTGGTTGGTTGAGGTGACACGGAGGCCGGTGGCATGCATGTAACAGTATCCCCCCTTTAGCATTCTTGCCCTCAAGAGCGTTGATCCCAATGGCCGGTGGGGCCACATGGAGGATTGTTGGTGGCCATGGGAGTTTTGTATCTTGATCTGAAACCACCATCATCGCCTATATCGTCGCTCACACACTCCTGAGCCTCTGGTGAGGGGATCCACCCCCGATGGCCCTGAAGAGGCCAAGGAATTGTTTTGTCTAGAATGGGAGGCCGTGGAGGAAGAATACACGGAGGCCATGGAGAGTCATTTGGAATGGCAAAGGGAGCAAGAGTGGGAGGAAAAGGTCCGGGCAGACCATGTGGCCTGGGAGGCACAGAAAAAGGAGCAGAAGGAGGAATTGGAGAGGAAGAGGGAGGAGGTTCAGCAAGCTGCAGAGAGGTGGGCTAAGGAGGCAGAGGAGGCATTGAGAGAGGCAGCTCAGAGGGTGGCTGAGGAGAGGGAGGCCACAGAGAGGGAGGCCATGGAGGTGGTGGTGAGGGCTGAGGCTGAGGAGGTAGAGCTAGAGGGGATGGTTATGGAGGATGGGTTGCTGATGACCTCTGCAGAGGCCACTGATTTTCGGCTGCATCAAGTTTTGGCAGAACGGTATGGTCCTGGCCCCGGTCTTTGCTTCAAGAAGGTGACTCGCCATATGCCTCCGGAGTCCGATGATGAGCAGGTGAAGGGGACTGAGGGGGACGATGAGTCCGAGGAATCCGAGGGGACCCTGGAGAGGAGGAAGAGAGTGCGGGAGGGGAAGAGAAGGGCAGTGGTTCCGGCGGAGAAGGGACGTAAACGCAAGTTCAGATCGAGGGGCATAGTGGATGACAGTGAGACAGAGGCGATCATTAGCCCCAAAAAGCAGGCGAAGTTGGAAGTGGCGGGGCCGGCGGAGGGCAAAGAATTGTTGGATGGTGAAAGTAAGTGTCTTGGTTTTCTTCTATGGCTTAACTTAGCTTTTGTTTTCAGGGAGTTGTGTGCATTGTCGTCAAGATGGCACATGGTGTTATGCATGACTGGTAACCGAAGGTGCCAATCAAGGGCGGACTTGCTCTCACTGCAAGGTCAAGAAAACCGCCTGTTCGTTCAACAAGGGCGTCACTGTGAGTGAGGTGATCAGCAGTGTGGAGGTCTCCGCTGGTCTCCACCAACTTTCAAAATTGATACACAAGTTGATGCATCATGTGGATGAGTTGGCAGATGAGGTGGCGGATGTTCGTGGTACTGTGGCAGGTCTTCAAGATGACTACAGTTCCAATGATATGTCATCTCCTTCAGAGCTGTTTTCGGAGTCTGAGGTGGAGGCCTGGAAGAAGGCCTGACTGATTTTCAAGAATGAGAGGGATCAGAAGGTGGAGGATCTTCGGGAGGCGATGTTGAAGAGGCTGGACGAGGATATAGAGGAGTTGAAGGAGTGGGGGGAGAGTTCAGGTTCCGGTGTGGGCCCATCGGGTTCTGCTTCTTTGTAAAATCTTTTGTATGAAATGTATATAGAAAGGATGTCAGATGTTGGTAGTGGAGAAAAGAAATGTAAATACAAGATTTCGATTTTGAAAGTGTAACAGTGATTGAAATGGTAAGGTGGGAGCTGGTGGTGTTCAGAGTAGTATTGTATTAGGAATGGGATATTTGAATGACTTTGGACAAGGGTCCTGGTTTGCCTGAGTATCGATGATGGAATTCTTCAATAAATTCGTCAGCGGAGAACTCGGAGGCTGGTAACCAAGCAAACTCTTCATTGGTACCTTCGTATCCTAGCCACTGGATTTTGTACAGCAGTGGGCAGCGGAACCGGCGGTTCAGTTTAGAGTCGAGGATTTGGGCTATTTTGAAATGTTCTTCTCCGTCAACTTCGACTGGAGGCGGTGGTGCTTGGATCCGGTTAGGAATGGTGTTTTCTTCTATGGGTTCCAATTGTGACACATGGAAGACAGGATGAATGGACCGGAGGTCCGGCAGAAGCCTCAGGGTAAAGGAGTGGGTACCAGGTTGGGCTATGATTTCAAAAGGACCAAGGTATTTCTCTGAGAATTTTCTGGTCGGGCGGGTGGTTTTGATATGTTTGGAGCTGAGGTAGACCTTGTCTCCCACTGTAAACGGAGGTGCTGGAATCCAGTGCTTGTCTGCTTGGGTCTTGTAGCGAGACTGGGCTTCAGAAATTTCATCCTTCAGTAATTGATGGAGTTCATCAAGGTTGACCATGAAATCTTGGGCCCAGGTGGAGGTGATATCCCTTTCAGGGTGAACAGTGATGTTGGGGTGGTAACTCTTGTTAGTGAAGAATGGGGAAATTCCAGTGGATGCGTTAGGGCATTATTGTAGGCGAATTCAGCAATGGGTAAGAGGATGTCCCAGTTGTCCTGCTGGTAGGAGCAGTAGATGTGGATGTATTGTTCCAGAGTTTGGTTTGCTCATTCAGTTTGGCTGTTGGCCTCCAGATGATAACCAGAGGTAAGGTGGAGTTCCATGTCAAGGGCCACGGCTAAGGCATGAGTAAATTAGGAGACAAATTCGGAGCTGCGGTCAGATGTGATGTGACTGGGTACCCCATGTTTGGAGAATACGTGGATAAGGAAAAGTTGAGCGAGCTCCACGGAGTTGATGGTGTTATGAGTGGGAATGAAGATGGCTTGCTTGCTAGCTTGGTCTATGACTACTAAGATGGTGGTGAATCCGTTGGAGTCCAGTAGTTGTTCAATGAAGTCCATGAAAATGGAATTCCATGGCTGTTCGGGAACTGGCAGAGGTTTCAGTAACTCATAGGGGTGGTGTCTGGGTGCCTTGTTGTGCCCACAAACTGTGCAGGACTTAACATAGTGTCGGACATATTCACGTATCTTTGGCCAGGTGTAATTCTGCCAGACTAGTTCTAATGTCTGGTTTTGACCAAAGTGACCTGCCAAGGTGTGGTCATGATTGTTCTGTAGTATATGGAGATGGAGATTGTCGGAGTCCGAGACGTAAACGCAGCCTTCGAAGTGAAGGATGTTGGATTTGTCAATGGACCATTGAGAGGGAGAGGATTCAGAAGCGGCCTTAGCCTGGCGGAGGCCGTCGGAGGACATAGCATCAGAGGATTGTGCTTGTCTGATATCAGTGTGGAGTTTGTCGATATCCATGATGGCACTAGCCCGTAGAGTGGGGCCTTCAAGATAGATTGCTCGGAGTGACACAGAGAGTTGTTCTTGGGTGAACACGGGTCAGAAATTGTGGGGGTTGATTTGGGCATATTGGCTATCTCTCTCTTTAGGGTAGACGTCCCATCGTCTAGTGAGCGCATCCAGTTTCCCACCAAGTTTTCCAGGGTGGAACCGGATTACTAGGTTGAACTGGGATAGGTATTCGGACCAGCGGACCTGTCAGCAGGTTAGAATTTTAGTGGTGGTGAAGTATTCAAGGTTCTTGTGGTCTGTTATAACATCGATGGAGTCCATGGAGCCTTCAAGGTAGTGCCGCCAATGTTTAAAAGCTTCAAAAATGGCCAGAAGCTCCTTGTCATAGGTGTCATAGTTGAGTTCAGCATTGTAGAGGCTCCGGGAGCAGAATGCAATCAGGTGAATTTCGCCATCTTCGAGGTAGATGGAGAGGATAGCTGTGATGGCATAATCGGAGGCGTCGGTTTCCACCACTATCTTTCGATCGGGAACCCAGTGAGTAAGAATGGGAGCATGTGTAAAGGCTTGTTTCAATTCATTGAAGGCAGCTAAGCATTTGTCATCAAATTTCCATGGAGTTCCCTTGTGGGTGAGTCATGTAAGGGGGATGATGATGTCGCTATATCCGTGTATGAAGCGACAGTAGAAGTTGGCAAAGCCAAGGAAGGATTGGATGTCCTTGACTTTTCGCAGCACCGGCCAGTTGACAATTGCCTTGACTTTTTCTTCAGACATGTGAAGTCCTTCAGGTGATAGGATGTAGCCTAGATACTCCACAGAGTCCCGGTTGAATTCACATTTGGAACCTTTGCAGTAGAGTCCATTAGCTCTAAGCCTGCATAGGACCTCACAAACATGTTTCTAGTGATCTTCTGGGTTGTCAAAATATATGAGGATGTCATCGAGATAGACTACTACTGATATGTCGAGCATGTCTGAGAATATATCGTTCACAAATTGTTGGAATGCCGCTGGAGCATTTGTGAGGCCAAAGGGTATGACATGCCATTCGAAGGAACTGTAACGGGTCCGGAAGGCTGTTTTCCATTCGTCCCCCTTAGCTATGCGAACGAGATGATAGGCATGCCAAAGGTCGAGCTTGGTGTAGATGCGCACAGAGCGGACAGAGTCGAGGAGATCAGAAATGAGGGGGAGAGGATAGCGATCTTTCTTGGAGATTTTGTTTAGGCCACGGTAGTCGACACAAAGTCGGAGTTCACCGGTCTTTTTCTTGACGAATAGAACTGGAGCCCCGTGTGGAGAGCGGGACGAAGTAATGAACCCATTGCGCAGATTATCATCAATAAACTCTCGTAGAGCTTTGAGTTCAGATTCTGAGAGAGAATAAATGGGTCCAAGTGGTGGGGATGTCCCTTCCTCAAGGTTGATTTTGAGGTCATATGGTCTGTGTTCAGATAGTTTTTCAGAGAGGGTATTGCTGAAGACATCTGCAAAATCGTGGTACTCTACTGGCACTGATGAAAGATCTGCCGGTTCTGCAGATGCGGCTTTGGCTCCAATTTTAGGCAAAGAAGGCTGCAGTGTGAACTGCTGGGTGCCTTCTTCTGCACTGGCTCAGATGAATGCAGCAGTGGATATGATGGAGATCTTTGGGTGTGCTTTCATAGTAAAAGATTCTGAGGGAGGATAGGAGTAAATGGGTTCATACAGGAATGAAGTCCGCTGGCTACCTGATGTGGACTTGGAATGGAGTGAAGCCCTGGAAGTTGGACTGATAGAGTCCGATGGGCATGGAAGTCCCAAAATTGAGCTGGAAGGCTTGGAAAAAAATGGACTGTTGTCCTGTGAGCACAGAAGTCCCTGGGATGCGGTGGAGGCCGCGGAATTGGTTGGAGTGGGGTCCTGGTAGCTTGAACGGAAAATAATACTGTTCTCAGCCCAGTCAATCAGTGGATTGTAGCAAGAGAGCCAGTTATATCCTAGGACAAGATTGCAAGACGAATCCAGAGAAGTGACATAAAAGTCGATGGGGAAGGTGTCTCCGGATGGGAAACAGATGGGGATGGTTGCGATTTGAGATATACGGCTCCCGATGGAGCCATCAAATAATCGAAGTTGCACACTAGGGATGGTTTTA
>NW_025064946.1:34851-163373 GCF_019112545.1 Guyanagaster necrorhizus
GCAATTCTGCTGAGAGGGGAATGTGGAAGGAGTGATTGGAAAGGGATGTTGCATTGAGAGTGATGACCTCCAGTGTGCGAATACAGTCGACACAATCCTGAACTCACATGAAGGGAATAGGGTTGCTTCCTAGTTTTCCGACTCCATCGGAGCCAGTTCCACGAGAGCAGTGTCGACCTCTGCTGCACACCTCTTGGCGGAGGCTGCTGCCTTCCGCTTGTTGCAGTCCTCGGTCTTGTGTTTGGCTCCACAGAACATGCAAAGGTTGTTCTGGCGCCGGTGGTCTTTTTCTTCCTGAGTAAGATGGCCATCTTTGCCTAGCTTATTGGCATAGGACTTAGGGGTGGTAGATTTCAGTGTGGAGCTGGAGTCCGAGGAAGAAGTGTTAGACCCCTTGGATTTGGGGTTGGGGAATTTATTGTCCTGGTTTTCCCAGGCAATTTCGGTCTTCCAGGTCCAGTAGCGAGCATCAAGTTCTTGGGCAAGAAAGCGCATATCATGAAGGTTGTTTGGCTTCCCATGGTGTGCCATGTCATCCTTGATACGGGTGCAGAGGCCACGGTAAAAGGCATGGCAGAGAGAGTTATCTCCGTACCCAATTTGTGAAGCGTACTGGTTGAATTGAACCATATACTTCATGATCCAATCACCATCGCACATCCGAAGGTGTTCTAATGCATCTTCAGCATCTCCGATAGCATCAAAGGGGCCAAAGTTGCTATGAAGCTCATCTAAGAAGGCTGTGTAGGAGAATTGCCAGGCTGGTGGATTCTGTGGATTGGGGTTAAGAATGTCTGGTTCGAACCAGTTGAGCATAGTGCCGGCCAGGAATGAAATGACATAGTTAACCTTGTTAGCATCCATTGCAAACATGGCAGGTCTGTCATTGAAGTTCAACTGAAGGGAGACAATGAAAGCCTTTAGTTTGCGAGGGTCAGAGCCATCAAATGATTCTGGTTCCTTGACCTTGGTACGGACAGTGGCTGGTTTAGGGTTGTTGAGGGAGGCGGAGACTCCTCATAACAGGTTCATGAATTCTAGAAACATATCCTGCTGGTTTGGATTGTTACTTCCTATGGGGCCATTGGTGCTGCCTGGGCCATTGGGACCACCTGGTCCTCCTGGTCCACCTGGGAAAGAGTTTGGTGGATTGCCAGCCAGTTTCCGTCGGATGGGAGTATGAGTAGGGGTGTCTTCATCTCTGCCCTCTGAGTCTGGGCTGTCTGGATTCCCATGGTTGTTACCCAGGGATAAGGGGTCTATTGGAGGGTCGGTTCGGGCACCATACATCAGGCTGACCTGTCAGGCCCCATTGGTTGGGATGCTGGTGGCATCGAAAGGGTTAGGGGAATCATCGTAATTAGGTTGGCAGGCAGTGAAGCTAGAGTGATTGTAGGTTTCCCTATGGGAAGGTTGTCCCCCACTGGAGGCTGATCCGAACAGGCCTGGTTGTTCCTTTGAGGCAGATGCCGGAATGTCTTCTATGGAAAACATGTTTGGATGGGTGGGCTGCCTTTGTTCGGGATCGGTCTCTGTGGGTTCGGTAAATATGGTGGACATGATAAAATTTTCGACTCAAGGGTTTGAGTTCAAATATACTGTTAGAAACGTGCCAATCGAGTGGGCTTGAGTGCACGCACAGAGTCCGGCAGAGTGCGTGGGCATTGACAAAGCTATTGGCAACGTCACCCTTGAGTCGGAGCCCAAGGATCTGGATGGACAGAACGGAGTTCTGTCAGAGAAGTGAACAGGAGTATCCTTTAGAGCGGAATCTGACAGATGAAATAGGGGGGAGTGAGTATGAAGTGTAGATGGCTTATCCAAGTTGATATTTGAACTGAGTAGTTATGGTGATATACATGGCTTTATATACTAATGGTAGCTAATTCCGAGTCGGGTTCCATTGGGTTCCGGTGTGAATATTCACTACCGAGTTCGGGGTCTAGGTATTACAATGTGAAATACAGATGTGAAATGATAATGGTGAAATGAAATTAGTAGGTAATGGGAAGCGGCCGGAGTCCAGTGGATAGCGTGATAGAATTCGTGGTTGGTTGAGGTGACACAGAGGCTGGCAGCATGCGCGTAACAGGTGGTAGGAATAAGACACAGTCTGTGAATTGAGACTTAAATGCAAAGCTATAGTGCCCAGCTTAACTTAGAATACTCTAAAACCCAATAAATGCCAAAACCTAATATCAAATCTCTGATACTCAGATGCTAAAACCCTTACTAAGCTGAAACCTAAATTATGCCAAAACCCAAAGTCTAATAAAGACTTCAACTCTTATTCAATATAAATGACTTAGTAAGAATAGCTATTCAAGTCAAGGTTACACACAAAACCACTGATATAGAGACTAACTATTGAGAGCTAGAATGCCTAAATCATAGGAGTGAGTCACCTACCACTTGATTCTCTTCTTGTCCTGCTTTTATACACAATTAACTGATATAGAATCTATAAATAATTCAGTCTGATTACTCATTTTGCTTGGCTAGCCCTAAAATTAGGTTATTACCCTGCCTTATATACTCTTTTCAGGCAATCCAGGACTCTTCCAGTGCTCTGTTTCTATAGCTCATGAATATTTACTATATAATTGATCATTCTGTAGTTCCACTTGTTACTTTTGGACTTGCTTATCAACCATGATCTGAGACAGCCAAGCTCCCTGATTGTGGCTCATTCCCTGAACTATGTGCCTCTTTAATCATTCATGCTCAAGAAATTCTCACTGCATGCATTTTGCATTAGATCTGGTATGCTAGCCATAGGCTAATAAGTTCTGCTTTGCTTTTACTCCTGATTTGGATGCTAGCTGAATCTTGTACTTCACTGCTAGTCATAGTAATAAACTCCTGAGCTAGACTATGGTATATCAGCTCTGATAGCATTTAGAATTGGCCCAAACATGATACCATTTCTAAGTCCAAATTGACTTGGTATTTTACTATGATGGTGTTATTCCTCTAAGCCCAACTTTGACTTCAAGGTTATTAACCCAGTGCAAAGTTGTTTTTGCTAAATCCACATTGATTCTTAGCCTTCTTAGCATAGCATGGCTATCAGCTCAGAGCCTCAGCTATAGCCCTTGAATGGCTAGCCATACAGACTTCAGCTTATGTGAATCTATTGTTTAAAATTGATGAATTTTAGGGCTAACATGATACAATACATATCACTAGTCTCTTGTCATTGTCAAGGTTTTTTATCTCAATATAAAGGAAATGCTAAGATTGTGTCATCCTAACAGTGAGCTCAACTGGGTTTCCAAAATTACTCTAGGCCTAGATGATGCATTTGATGAGATTTTGCAAAGATATATCTTGCCAAGCTACTAATTTCAGACATAGAATCATAAGCTGTGAGAGCAATTTTGTTAGAGATATGACTGTCTTGAATGAGAGGAAAGTTAGAGCTGGAGAGGATTCAGATCAGAGATCTGACTGTATAGTGAGAGCAAACTCATAGAAAAGATACTTAGAGTATTTTGACTAGCTACTACATGGTGGTAGTTTGTGGCTTGAACTAGAAGATAATATATTTCAAGACTGTGAGATGTTTTTTCTGACCAGTGAAGGTGCAGAAACAGCTAATTATCCTCAGTGCCTTGATAAGCAGGATCTCTTGAGCCAGTCTTGAAGTGGCTAGTCACCAAACCCAATATAATAGTGATTCTTGTCAAAGAACCCCCTCTATGCCATCCTGTCTTTCTGCTAGCCCTATATACTCATTAAACTGAATGCTCAGAATATCTTTAACTCTATCAATAAAAGCTTAAAATATCTACAACTGGAATATATTGATGTTCTGCACTGTCAGAAGTATGATATAAATATGCCAATTCATGAGAAGGTGAGAGCACCTGATATAGCTTGTGAGACTGACTCTCAGAAGAATGTATAGTCTGACATCACTCTAGGACCTCTGAGAATAAGTTCTATCTCTGTTACTCTCTAGCTTCTCTTTTGTGTTAAGTCTAAATTCCATGTGACCTAAACATGTGATAAACTGACACTGCCTCACACTTTGGACAATGATATCAGAGTCCATTGAATGTGTTGTTTGGCTCTGTGTAATCAAGGCATTGCAAGTCACTCAAGATAAGATAGTGGAGATAAAACTTTAGCTCAAAGCTGGGGTTACTACAGTAAGAGCTATACTACTTATATACTAGTCATCATCTGTTCTATAGATATAACTACCTAATTGTGCATCCTGGCACTATAGAGCATTTTGTCCAGTGTCATTAAGCTACCTATAAAAGAGTATTGTCTGTTGTTGAGCAGTTTCCATTGCATCAAAGAATAATGACTGACTGGATGTTATTGTGATGACTAAGCCTGTCTCATAGTTCTAAGCACTGGTCTAGATGCTCTGACTAAGCAAAATAGAGGTCAACCTTTTGAATAAAAGATAAAAGTGAAGAAAAATTGTAACACTACTCTCTCCTTAAGACTATTATCCTGATAGCTTAATTTAGAGATAAGTCTATTGTTGTCAACATGTCCTCTGCTGTCAGTCTGCATTCATAAGATTTATAAAGACATTGACTGGTTATTCAGTCAATGCCCTTATTTATAGTCATAGATCACATCCTCAGTATTCATATATTTTTTGTTTACCTATTGGTTTGATTCTGGTCTGTAACTCTTTCAGCTGACTAGATAGTCAACTGTAGTGGTCATTCCTCCACCATGAGCTTTGATTTTGTGGAGTTTATAATTAAGAACTTAGTTGATTTTGTAATGCTCCTCATTGTTGATGAGATCTGGCAGTGGAGATGATGGTCATTCTTAATTCAGGAAGGCTGATGTGATATAAGGCATTAATAATATTCATTGAACATGTTATGGACCTTCCAGATAGTGGAGAGATGTAATTTGTATGCTAAAGTGCCAATTTTTGCAAAAATAGGGAACAGTCTAGTGCACTTATCAGACAACTTCTGTTTAGGCTGGGAGAGATGCAGATTTGTCATATCCAGCCACACTTTATTATTGACTGAATACTCATATGCTATATGACAATACTTGTCATACTGCTTCCTCATTGTAGCTGTAGCCTTTTCAAGTGCCACTTTGATTTTTTTATGAATTTTCACCATAGTGGTGGTAAAGTCTGTGGAGGTGGGTATCATGGTGTGAAGGGATTCAGTTTGGGCAATATGGGGATGTCACCCAAAGTTGATGAAGAAGAGGGTCTTCCCAGTGGCTAAGTGGACTCAGTTATTGTGCTGGAATGCAGCAAGTGCCAACTATTCCACCCAGTCATTCTGGCAATAGTTGATGAAGAGGTGGAGATATTTCTCCACTTCTTGGTTGACCCTCTCTGTCTGCCCATCTGTTTAGGGGTGGTATGCAGTGGATACATTGCATTTGATGTTAAGCAGTCAGTATAAGTCATTCAGGAATTTGGATGTGAATTGTGGTCCTCTGTCTAAGATGATTACTTGAGGCATCTCATATTTTGCATAGACTTTGTCCCATAGGATTTTTGCCCATCCTTCTGACATCAATTTGGTAGAGCATACAACTGGAATAATTGCTTTGGAGAAGCGATTGACTATGACAAGAATCACATCACAGCTGTTACAGTCCAGCAATCCAGTAGTCATATCCACTGAAATATGGATCCATGGTGATGATGGAATCTTGTTTGGATAGAGTGGCACCACTCATGGTTGTATCAAAGACTTGCTTTGCTGGCAAGCTTCACATGCTTTGATGTAAGTGACAATGTTGTTGCTTATCTTAGGCCACTAATATTTCTGTAGAATAAGCTCCTTAGTCTCGGCAATGCCTGGGTGTCCAGCAGTTGCATGGTTGTGATATGTGGCAATGATCTCACTATGAAGAGTTTTATCCCTGGGAATATAAATCTGCTCATCATAGCAGATCAGTCCTTCTTTCTTTGTCATTTCTCATTTATGATTGAGGGATGAGGCCACTTATTAGTCCCATTTCTTGTTGTCTCAAGTCATGCTCTTGATACACTTGTGAACTTCCTCTTCTGTCAGCATTATCATCACCCTAAAGTGTTTGGGCTTTAATAATGTAACTTCTTTGTTGTTGTTTCCCCTTTGGTCATGGTCTGCACACTGGCTGAGCAGATTGGCCTTCTTGTTTGCTCCACCAGCTTTGTGGTGCAGCATATATTGATATTGGCTAAGCTCAGTCACCCACTTGGCTTGCCATTGGTTTAACTTCTGCAGTTGTCAGAAGTATCATAAATTCTGATGATCTGTTTAGATCTTGAAGACTTCAATAGCACTAATCAGATAATGTCACCATTCTTTCAAGGTGAGTATTATAGTGAGTAACTCCTTATCATAGATTTCATAGTTGCATTCAGTGATTGTTAAGGTCTTGGAAAGGAATGCAATTGGGTGTCATCAGCTGTCCTGCTCTTGAGAGAGGATGGTACCAATTGTGCCTTCACTTGAGTCTGCCTCTACTTGGAATTTGTCATTCTGTATCAGAATGGCAAGAACTACATCCTCAGCTAATCAGCATTTGAGATCATTAAATGCTGATTGCTGAATCAAACCTCAGACCCATAGTGCATTATTGGTTAATTGTGTTATAGGCTGAACTATTTTGCTGTAGTCTTGGATAAACTGCTGGTAGAAGTTGGTAAATCCTAGAAATGATTGTAGCTCCTTCTTCTTTGTTGGCTCTGGCCATTCAGTTACTCCCACTACTTTGATGGAGTCCATCTGAATGCTTCCCTTGCTGATGATGACTCTGAGGTACTCAGTTTTGAGTATCTCAAATTCATATTTTTCCACCTTGAGGAATAGTTTGTGCTTCTTCATGAGAGCTAATACTTGCCATACTAGTCATTGGTGTTCTTTCTTGGTCTTGAACATAATGAGGATGTCATCCAAATAAATAGTAACCTTTCTAGTGGCAATAAGGTCCTTGAATATGTCATTCATCATCCACTGGAAGATGGCTGGCAAATTGATGAGTCTGAAAAACATAACCATAGGCTCAAACAGCCCCCAGTTAGTATAAAAGGCAGCCTTCCATTTGTTGCCCTTTTTGATCTGTACATTGTTATAGCCCCAACAGACATCTAGTTTGGTGTAATACTGGGTGCTATAAAGCTTGTTCATGAGTTTAGAGATTAATGGGAGCAGATAATAGTTCTTGATTGTCATCTTGTTGAGCTTTTGATAGTCCTGTACCAGTTGAAGTTTGCCATCCTTCTTTTTGACAAAAAAGAAGGGTGAGGCTATCAGAGACTTTGATGGCTATATGTGTCCACTAGACAAGTTCTTATCCAGGAACTTGTCAAGTTCCTGTCATTCATTATTGCCAAGAAGATATGTCTTGCAGTCCAGATTGGCATTGGCATTGAAGATCAGTTTAATGGCATGATCCCATGGTTTTGGGTCTGATAGTTCATCAAAGCTTTCTTTGTTGAACAGGTCCCAATAATCTTGCATCTATTCAGGCACTATTTCTTTGAATGTTTTTTTCTCTTTCTCCACATTGGCCTTAGCTGCTAAATCATTCATATAGTGTATGATGTGAATGTGTATAGCTTTTTGCAGATCCACAATGAGAATTGCTTCATCATCCTCCATCTTCTTTTCCCACCAATCTTCCAGGTCTTTATCAGGCAGTTTGAAAGAAATTTTTGGTATCAGCATCTTACAAATGTAATTCACCTGGTCTTCCAGTTAATGAGTGGATTATGGTGGATGAGCCAGTCATGATCAAGGAAGATCTCCTTGGTCCCAAGATCAGTTATAGCCAAATTGATTCATTCAGAATGATCACCAATCATGAGTTGGAGCTCAACAAATTCAGTGATCAAACTAGCTTGGTTTTTTATCCTATCCACATTGTATACTAGAATTAGGGCCACAGTGGCCCAGGTGGATAAATCATGCTTGGTGATGAAAGCATGATTGATGAAGCTCTCAGTGCACCCACTGTCAATTAGCATGGTGACTGCATGAATGCTACAAGATATAAGTGTCTCAATTTGAGCTTTAGCCAAAAGATCTCAGCCTGAGGTTTTAAACTGACAGATGAACTTGTATGATCTCTGGATTTCATTGAGCTACTCCAGGGCCCCACAGCATTCAGCCTTTTTCATTCCTTCAATCATGTTATCAGTGACTTCTTTGACTTGAATCTTGTGGACTCAGTTTCTGAGCACTACTTTAGCTGCAGCTTTGTCCTTTGCTTCCTTGATGGCCTGCCAAGTCCATTCAGTGTCAAATGGTTTTAGCCAGCTGGTGGAACTCTCTGCCTCTTTTTGGCCTATAGGCAGTTGAGTCTGTTCCTTAGGCAATTCCAGTTTTTGAGCAGTGATGTCAGGTATATTTGAATGCATACATAATTTAGACATAGATAATACTACAGAGATAGTATCAGTCTGTTCAGCACCTGCTTGTGATATACCATTCTTTGATTCTTCAGCTGAGTCAGTGGAACCACTCACTGCTCAGCCCCTTCTTTTACCTTTTCAATCTTTATCTCTGATCTAAGGCCTTCTTCTTCCTTCTGTAATTCTGTGATTAGCACCCTGAGGTCTTCCTGAGTGTATTTATTCTTCTTCTGCAGGCAATCACATGCCATGTGGCCCTTCTAGCCACAATTGAAGCACTTTCCCTCCTTCTTGAGCCAATCCATATCTATTGGCTTATCCATTCTAGTAAATATTATGCTCATACTAATTTTCTTCTCACTATAAGAGGAAGTTGGAGTCAAGCCATCAGGCTTGGGAGACATATTCAGACTGGAGATCATGGGTTTCATACTCTGTCCTTGATGATTCTGTCTACCACCAGTGGACAGAGTGACTTGTTCAGTCTTCTGCCATTGTCATTCCCAATACATAGTGATGATGCACTCCTTTCATGTGTCATACCTCTTCAGTATATTCTGGCCAAGATCTGAAATAATTTTGAGATAGGAGAGTGAGGCTCCCATCTTTATATATTCAACTATCCAGCCTATATCTGCAATATTATCTCTGACTCCTATGAGCTTGCTGAGCTGTTTCAGTTCATCAAAGTATTCAGTGGCTAGCTTGTCAGCCATCTTATACTCCTTCATCTTCTGCTTATGTATCTCTTATACTGCTAGATCAGTGAACTTGTCAATAATCATTTGTTTGAGCATCAGCCATAAGGATATTTGATGATATTGCTGCATGATCGACCAGAATATGGGGGCAAAAAGCATCCACCATATTTTAGCCTTATCTTCTATATGAGTCATAGTGAATGTGACCTTGTACATATTGAGTAGAAAGTATGAGGTGAATACTTGAAAGTATTGGTCACAGTCTGTCAGGAATTGGTCAATGTCCTCAGAGACACTCTAGAATGACTGAGATTCTCATATAAGGACAGGTTTGACATTGAGGATCATGATATCAGCTATAAGAGCAGTCATGAGGTTTGGGATCCTGCTAAAAGGCAAAACAGTCTAGGATGTCAATGGTCCTGAGAAGAAATAGAGGGAGTTATTGTCAGCTATGAGGCTTTCCAGTGGTGGAATCTTTTTTCATACTATATGCCTATTTTGGATAGTGAATCCCAGTTTGAGTGCTTCTGGATCATCTTCAATAAAGGGCAGTGCTTCTAGTGCCTTCCCACTTCTGCTTCCTTCAGCTTTATTGAATGGTGGTTGCTTGGCAAAAGGTCAGTGCATTAGCTGTGCTCAGAGGTTCAGATAATGATGCTTTGGCTGAGGTCAATCTTGGCTGGACCAGGGTATCATGCTATGACTGTCTGAGATGGAGGCCACATCCCAAGACCATATTGTTCTGATCAAAGAGACCATGTATTTGGTGCTCCTCAGGGGTATCCTCAGCACTAGTCAGGTTTCATATTCGATGATCAGCAGAGGCTCTGGTCAATCCTCTAGACAAAGATCCTCTCTTCTTTGCCTCTTCTCTGCTCACTCCAGCCCCTTCTCATCTATGAGTCCAGGCCAGAGATTATTAGTGGCAGAGATGCTCTCTCTCCCTTTTTCAGCTTTTCTGTCCTCCCCAAGGATAGTATCAGCTCTGAGAGCCAGGGTCATAGGTAGGGAGCTCCTAGGATAGTAAGTCCCAGACTCCTTTTTCTTCGGTGTTTCATTGCCACTCTCTTTCTCTCTCTATTCTTTCATCATATTGGCAGAACTCATCATAGAAGTCTGGATTGAGGAAAAGGGCAGTGATTCACCTGTGTAAAAACCATTGAAGAGTCTGATTACTGATCTGAGCCCTTGGTGACATCTGGACTCCATATCTGTTAGATAGAAAATCATAGTCAGACAGAAAGTTATTGCTTCCTGTGTTGTCAGTGAATAGTGGCTTATACCAACCATTCTCTGCATCATCAGGAGTCTCATTCTATCAGTCAATAATATAGAGGTCATCCTTGAGATCTTCCACTCAGTGTCCAGTGGCCATCTTCAGTGCTTCTGGGTCTTGTAGGAACTTTCTGGGAGAGGACTCCATTCTGCTGCTCATCATGCTCATCATTGTTTCCTTACTGCTGATCAAACTTGTCCTCCTCTTCTCCCATCAGTTCATTGGTGGTGTCAGAGTTATGAGAGTCAAGAATTGAGGGTTTGAGGTTGGGAGTCAGGAGGTCAGAGTCAGAAGTCAGGAGGTGGCAGGCAGAGTGTCAGAATTCCTCTTTTTCCTGAGGACCTTTCTTATTCTTGTTATCAGGCCCATCTTTGGATTCTGATCCAGGCTGAAAGAAAGTTCTGATAGCAGAAGAGATGTTTTAGAGGAGGTGGTCAGTATTATTATCTAGTGATGTCTGTTGGAGAGGTTGATAGTGCCTGACTATCCTGGTCAAGAGAGTTCCTAGGGTCAAAGTTAGAAGTTCAAGAAGTTTAGTGGTGAGATCAGAGTTTACAATGTTGATGGTAGACATTTGGTTTCTTGTGCTTCTTGTTGTGTGTCAAGAAAGAGAAATTAGAAAGCTTCAAGCTAATTGTTAAGCCCAAATTCCATATGACCTAAACACATGATAAACTGACACTGCCTCACACTTTAGGCAATGATGTCAGAGTCTATTGAATGTGTTGTTTGGCTCTGTGTAGTCAAGGTATTGCAAGTCACTCAAGATAAGATGATGGAGATAAAACTTTAGCTCAAAGCTGAGATTACTACAGCAAGAGCTATACTACTTATATACTAGTCATCATCTGTTCTATAGATATAACTATCTAATTGTGCATTCTGGCACTATAGAGCATTTTGTCTAGTGTCATTAAGCTACCTACAAAAGGGTATTGTCTATCATTGAGTGGTTTCCATTGTGTCAAAGAACAATGACTGACTGGATGTTATTGTGATGACTAAGCCTGTCCCATAGTTTTAAGCACTGGTCTAAATGCTCTGACTAAGTGAAATAGAGGTCAACCTTTCAAATAAAAGATAAAAGTGAAGAAAAATCATAACATTTTATTGGATCACAAGCTTGACACAAGATATAAGTGGCTTGAGCTTGTATCAGGTCAAGCTATAAGCTAAAAACAGTGGTGTTGGAGGATATCCATATGTATACCTATACCTTTATCTTCTCAACCATCACCCATTCTCTTTTGATCATAAGAGAGTAGATTACCAAGTGACAGGAAACTCTTGAAGGCAGATACACACAGATATCCCACTCTACATATAGCTTTTATACTACTTTAGAGAGAACACATTAGAATCTTCAAGCAAAGAAAAGAAAATTGGCTGAGTAGAGCATAGCACAATGGTTACCAATTCTGACAGTGAGTCTGGTGAGTGTGGCACTTGCAATGATCAGCACCAAAAATAGCACATCACTTATTCTTACTTACTATATATACACACCCTCTGTTATTACTTGATCACCTATATAACCTGGCCATAGATACCTATATACCTCAGTTGTTTCACCTACACTATTTCATAGACTATTACTTATATTCTTCTGTCAATAAGTGATGCACTGTTTGGTTTAGTTGTATATAGTTGCTCACCATGCTTTACAGCTCTGAATAGATCTGCTCTATTCTCATTCTCATCCCCATTCAGCAGTCCTCATAATTTTGTGACCCAACCACTTGTACTTTTTGATCTTAGATAGCTGTTCAGGTTCATTTGTCTATCACATCACGCATCTTCCTGTCAGCCAGTCAAGAACTTCCCAAACACCTGGGTTTTCCACTTCTTCAGCCAGTGATGCTTAGTCACCCTCTCTGACTTTTTCTCTTTCAGAAGTCATCTCCTTCATAAGCAGGACACTCACTCTCAAACCTCCAAGATACTTTGTATCTTGGTTTCTCTCTCCGATCACTCAAGAACTCCTTCTCTCACTCGTCATTACTACTCTGGATATCAGCTACATACATTCATGGTCTTAGCTTGGCTGTACTATGCAAATTGCCAGTCTTTGTTTGGTAGATAAAGGCTCTGCACAATGTAGTCCAAGCAGGTTTGGTTCAATATATTGCAATGTCAACTGTGGCACTTGGCAATGTATGCCTTCATCCTTAATGCAGTAATATCACCCCCTAATCAATATCACCTTCTAGTCCATGTCATGCAAAGTGAAGGCTCTCTGTGTTCAGGAGGACATGACTGATGGTCAGAACTATAGACTATGCAATTGTCAATCACCTCACACCTCTTCATCTCTATGTAGAACAATTATAATCTCCTTCATCATGAGGATGAGAACAAGATGCTACCTACATTAAAAGTCTGTGTCAATCACATATAGTGAATCTTTACTTGATGATTTGTTTCAGTATTTTGGCATTGAGTGTATCCTCTGGATCTCACTCACCCATGGGGGTGCTAGTCATGAGTCTTGACCAGCAACTCTCACTGCCTTATGATGGCAGGTGTATTTTATTTTCCTCTCTCTGATTCCCCACTCATTTCTGATGCAGAACCATGGGAGGACATAAGAACTGGACAATATGTGATGAATTCATCACCAGGCATTGTGATGTTCATCTCAGGTTCATGCTGACATAGTTCCACCAGGGTCAAAGAGATAGCTCATGAAAGGAATGCCACCATGATCCAGATGGCCATTGCATGGTCTATGGGTCGAGAATGTGGGCAACAAGGAATGTGATATACATTCATCTTATATCCCTCAGGTGTTTGTGCCCTGGTCATCAACATGCCTTCAACCATGCAACTTTTGAATGCTATTGGTGCAATGTTCCTCTCTCTTCTTTCTCTTTACTCATTGATGCTTATATGTAGGTGGTATGGATGTCATACTGACCCCAGAGGAAATCCAATACTTGGAAGAGCCATATGCCCACCAGATACTTCATTGCTGGGCATTGTGTAGGCAATACTTCTCAGTCCTCCATAAAAGCCGATCAACACACCTATGTCATTCTCATTGACTGTTTCTTGTTCTTGTTCTGGCTCTTGTTTTCGTGACTATCAAAAATGATCTAGTGGCTTGTGCGTTCTTTACTCGCCGAAAACTGCGTAAACACCCCGAAATCAATAACTGAGGGTGCGAACAAGACAACGACAGAACAATACTCAGAAAATCGGTATACAATACATATGAAAAAATAGGATGGCTATTCTATAGAACATGGAATGTCAAAACAAGTGTGAATCCATAAAGCGCTCTGTATGTAGGTATAAAGGTATCCAAGTTCCGGCCCACGTGTTGAGCTCGAAGCTGTGCTGTCTCTGGAGGAACTCCTCCTTGCCAAGCCCTCTTTGCATATGTGTTCGGTTCCATTTTTCAGATGGGTTAACGTATTATTCTACCACCCGAGCCAAGCACCTTATGAGAAGCATAACATACACAAACGGAGAATACGGGCTTGTACTTGAAACTTCGCATTTGTCTGGCGAGGATGTGGATATTGTACTTAGTAACGTTACATGCCTGAGAACATGGAAAGTCGCAACAATCATCGATGCCAGTGTTCTGTGGAGGAAGCTGCAAGAGTCACAGCGGAACGACACGCCGTAGAGAAAAAAAGAGTCATCAATTTGGCCAGCTTTCGATGCTTGGCACTACCGTAGAAAGGCTAAAACCGACTGGATACAAGTTCCGAAAACTTACGATAAAGCGGCTTGCCAGACTAGACTGGCCGTGATAGATCAGCTCTCGAACCGAAACCTGTGCGAAGCTTTTGTGAAAAATGCCTTTGCTCCGATGGTGTTGACACACCGATCGATACAGAGATGATCGTCACGCACGATCTTGTCCGGTACCTTGTATTATGTCAATGAGAGGAAATTCTGGCAATGAAAAAATCACATCAAGCCTACAAGCATTTCTACCGACCTCATTACGCAATGTTACTTTTTCGATTTCTTCCTGGAGAGGAAGATACACCATGCACGTAAGCAAAGTCTGGGACGACGTCCCCCATATTGAACCGTTCTTCGTACCAGTGCAGTGCTACTCTGGAAACACGGCTGGAGAGTGAAATAGGCAGGTAAAAGGGCGACAGGGAGTAACACCCGTACTATTTTTGGACACAAAACTCCCGAGGTAAAGCCTTACTCCACCAGCATTGACGCCTAGTACGACAGCCGAGATTATTCCTACTCGTGGAGGTAGGAGAACTCCACCGATGCCATGAGTGAGTTCATCAGCATGCACAGTACATAGGCGATAGTCAGCGGCCCAATGCATAGAAAGCCACCGCTCCTCACGACCGATGTGTTCCCGCTGAAACTTCGGCAGTGGCAATTTGTACTACGTCTATCGTTTCATGGTGGAGGATGATGGCCGCTTAGCCCTAGGTAGTAAATTCCATTGCTATCGGGACCTACAAGTCCGGGAGCGACCTAGTGTGGTCAGCAACGAACCCAAAACAGCCAGGAGCAAAACTTGCCGCTCAATGTCGTGTACGACGTTCACCTTTCGAGGGTTGTTCTACAACTATCAAGATTTTGAAAGTGTCTAGATAGAGAGCTTGTCGTTGAATCAGTTTTTCTGTGTAGATGTGGTTAATGAACGACCTTTCTCCTGGATTGCGACCAACGACGACCAAATACATCTCATCAGAAAACCTGTTCTGATTTACCCAAAGTGCAATTGACACATGCGCATACATGCAGTTTTGTTATGCGTCAGATTGGTATTGACATGATATTGGGTTGTAATGTTTTGCATCCCTGAAAGCTCGCAGTATAGATTTTGAGCGTTGGGCGATGATACTGGATGGAAAACCCGGCTGACCGCTGTCATCTTCCTTCGATATGTCATGAGAGAATTACATATCTACCAAACGCACCAATTGCTCTCTTTTTGTTACCACGACCACCTCCATGATGTCCTTTGTGTCACGGTTGGTTCCCAAGCATCTTGCCACGACAGCTGGCCGGTTCACATATAGGCTGTCTTCAGTTTCCTGTAGTCAGCCTGTATCGAAGATATAATTAATCTGCGCGATGTACAGAAGCATGATTGATGTGTTGGGTGAGAGTGTAGAGCAAATCAGGCCTGCTGCATACGTCACCATCGCTTTCAACTTTGCTCACTTAGCCTCAGTCTTCAAACAACGAAATGGGACAAACAATAACGAACACATGTACAGCAGGATCCTAGACTCTTGCATCTCGATTTTTTGCGACTTCGGAGCGTACACGAACTTTCCTGCATTTTCGTGTTGGGCCAGTCCGCGACGAGGGGTGGTACAATGGCTGACGGTGCACCAATAAATGAGTTCATTGTGGTCGGAGGTCTCTCTGGGAGCTGCGGATTTCCTCTCCTACCGGGAAAACAACGCTCCGTATTTCGTTATCCCATGATTTGCGCCAACGAGAGAATTGTTCAAGTACATCGTCTGCTCTCTTCCTTTCCAGGCTCACGCTCAGGATTCCATAGATTCCTTACAATCAAGACTTTGGTACGCTCTACTCCTTATTGTCATACACATCAAGTTCCCGGCCTCACGCCGACGATAGCCAGCTCTGTCTTTAATCAATTCTAACACCTTCCTGCGTAAATTGGCTTGTCCTGGGAGACTTGTCAATCACGGTGCATCGAGTTGAGAAGCTTACAACAGCTACGTCCACAGTATTAGGTTCTGGGAACCATGATTATCCACCAACGCCAGCCTAGAACGACGAGTAGGGCTTCCATTGACCTTCATCCTATATTCAGACTCAAAAATGTTATAGAAACTTCGCTTCTTCACAAGACATAGTCGCAAATCAGCTTCCATACTCAACCGTCGACCACCAAATAGTAGGTGATTCTGTGAGCGGTTCTTCCCTATAATTTGCTGACTGTGCTGACGTTGGATCCCCAACCAGAATGGCAATGCAACTGGCTCATGGTGGAATACTCTATATTTCTTTTTAGTTTCTCGTCGAATCGTCTCCTGGGCTTCGTGAACACGAGAAGTCCATCGAGAAGCTTGCTTGGAAAGATCGACCGCAATGACACTGGCACTTAAGGAGGAATTAAATACGACTGTCAACCATGATGCTGAGTTCAATCCTGGATGCAGCTATTGGAGTCTTCTTTTGCGGAGGTTCTTCTATAAAAAGGCATCCGTAGTCGTCCTGGTGTCGGTATCCTCATCTTGTAAGTATATCTTTTGTCTTCAAAACGCGCTCTCTTGTTCATAGTGCATCTACGGTGTCTCAGAAGTCTGATCAGAGTTGGACCAGTGTTGCAAAATAAATCTACTTACTCATATATGCTTTCTTAGGGAATGGGCATTACCACGACAACTAGTATTGTTTAATTTTTACAGACTAAGCGGCCCGAATGGTCACGCAGATGCATTCTTGTTGATATTGTACTTCGTCTTTGCCCATGTAAACCACCAAGTCCCAATCCCGCAACAGCGAGGCCCGCCGCCTGTCCTGCTTAAAGCTTTAAGCAACTGCACCCAACAAGTCATCCGCGTCAGTACTTGTTTTGCGCTTCAAAAACGTCTCATGGAATGATTATTCGTCGTCCTTTTTCTATTGGTAGGCCTACAAGCCGTTTGTGTTATGATTGAAGGAAGACAAGAAATTTATATAACAAGTCATTCTCGACCTCTGATAAGCTTGTCATTATTGCTCGCCCGACGCATGTCTGACTTTGGAAACCGAATGGTGAACCTGTGACCGACTCATCGCCTTGAACAGGCACCATAGCCTATCTATGACAGATTAGCGTACTGTTCAACAGCTGCATCAAGAAGTACCTAGGCATGCGAGGTGTTCCTTCTCCCTTGTACTAAGTAATTATCTACTACACCTAACATTTATTGACGAACTTGACGGACAGAAATGTTTTTTATTAGAACTTGTAGTCGGATTCACTTCCCGCGGGGACCTCGGTCGTTCGTTATGTCAAATGATATTCGGCGGCCTGACCGAAGGGTTTTTCTAACTTTCTTCAACTGTTGACACCAAGCTTGCATGGAAATAACGGCCTACACACGTTGGGCGCGGCAGCGACTATTTTGAGATGTGACCACTTCGAGGTTTCTTGATCTCCGTGGCTGAACCGTTTTCGCTGCCCCGAGGCAATGGCATCGCCGTTTGGATAAAAGTAATGGTTCCCGAGTTATTGTTCTGATTGGCATGAACTGCGGAATGCCTGGAAGATTCTTGTTATATCGAGCTATGTTGAAGAATCATCGGTTCCGGTCCTCGAGGAATTCTAACCCCTTCAACGAAAACGTCTGAACTATTCATGTATCGATTTCTTTGTCATGTCATCACAGGTAATTTTGCTATGATACTCCCTTGACCGATGGAAAAGACCAGCATTCTGAATGGACAAAGTAGAGTCAGCTCGCGAGTATCGTATGTACCGTAAGGACACATCGTACGAGTATTTTTGCTGCATTCCGTTGACACCTGCCATCCTTCACTTCATACCTTCGCTGCAGTTCGAATCCGACCTCCAGTTGATAACCGTCAAGAGTCTAGTGTTCAACGGGGATTGTTATAAAGACGGTCTGGATCGAGCTTCGCGATTCACCTTGCCTCCGCTAGGCAGACCTTTAATCTTTTGACAAGTAAACAGTCGAGATATGATTCCTCGCAAGGTTCATAACATCAGAGTTACAGCGTAAGAGAAGCCCGGTAGAGAGGGAAAAGAACGAGTCTGGCTGGTATCATTGTCGAAAATGGTAAATTGCCCTTGATTTCGACGCCGCCGCTTCCGGACGCGTCTGATCCGGCCATATCGTTGTCTTCATCTCTCATATGGAACCTGGTTTGTTATATCTCAGCTTCGAGGACCATCACACCATCTGCATAAAGCTGGTGATATGCTTGGAGGGTATGCTGGCATCACGGATATATGGCGCCGCCGGTGAGCATTGAAAAAAATTTTTGACCCGGAGCTCGTCGAATTCTTCTCTTCAAGAATCGTAAAGCGTAGCACAACATTGCTCAACGGTCCGGCGATCCAGAGTCGGCGTCAGGCCCTACCACTGTCTTGATCTATACTCGTTTGCGCAGAGGAACTCCGCCGACGACTGCGCCATTTGCGCGAACACGAACGTTCTCCTCATTCTGTAGAGAACATATCGTAAAGACGGTCTGTCGGTCAACAGGGTACGTATGGTGATAGGACGTCTACCACCAGCATCGAGTGCAGACGTGGCTACCACCGCTTGTCACGACCGATGTGTTCCCCGCTTTCAGCTAAAACAAGATGATACGTTTTTCCCGTCTGCCAGAAGGTTGAATTTGTAGAACGTCGACGTCCATGTCTGATATGTGATGGAGTGATAGAGCGTGGTGACCGTTTCTAAAGCTTGCTCAGACTATATGTGTCGAGGTCGACCAGCGATCTAGAGCCAGCGACCCAGCGAGGAATACCTGCACCGGGGAATTTGACACTCTTCTGTGGTCAAGTCCATTAAGTCCAAGTCCTTCATTGACTGTCAGCTTGTGGACGAGATTTCTCTTCCTGAGACTGATATTGTCAACGGTCAAGTTTGGAAGCTTCTCGATAGTGCGATTCTCATCGAACCTAGTTCTGCGGTTTGTCAAAGTTTTTATTACAGCAAACGACTGACGAGCATACCCTTTACCCCAGCAACCGCTTAGGGTAACCAATATCGCTTGGAGGTCAATCCGCATCGGAAGAGCACATGCGATCTTTGCTCCGTGGCGTAGGTCAAGTTAATTTCGATGCCGGACGTAACCTGACTCTGGAGGAATGCCGGGCCGCAGTATAAGAAGACAAGCCACTCTCAAGTCTGAGCACTAGGCACCAGATTACTGAAAAATGAATACATCCATGCCTTCTGAAGCTTGAAGCGTGAAGCTGTGACACAGGAACGTAAGTACCACGAATTATACCACGAATTAGTAAAATCGCTCTGATACATGATGATCTTACCAGTATCTTTGAAAAGACGCTTTCGAGTTACACGTTGCCTTCGCTGGGCTGAAATAAACTGTCTGGAGCTTTGGGTCCACCCTTGCTTTCATCCCCGCTGATATGTTGCTTGGTGCCCTGCATGCTGGCGTCTCGTGCTCTGTCGATCTCCTCCTCCATGTAATCTTCCTGAGCAGGATTCAGATAAAGCTTGTCGCGTCTGGAAGCAAAGACTTGCTCGAAGAGCTGCGGTTCTGTGGCGATTTGCGTTGCCAAATATACCTGCTTCGTCGTTGACACCATCATCCTGAGACTGGGACCAGGGTTCGATTTATTTAAGTGAAGTGGGTTAGGTTCGCCTATTAGTCGTCGTCCTAGGGTACCCACGGGCAGTGATGTGAGCCTGATAACCGTGACAAGGGTACACCCAAAGCTCGTCCCAGCCACCGAGAGATTTCGCTGAGAATTGCCACACTTGTCTGCTCTTCTTTCCTTCAGTTTTACTGCGCTTCCTGATATGAAAAGATCTGCATGACGGGAGGTTGCACGCACCGGCAAAATCCTTTCTTCCTTTCCAGGCCCGCGGGATGTCTTCTCCAGCAATACCACGGTTTGTTGCCAGCCGTTCTGCTGCTCCTGCTCAAAGACGGTTCCTCAATGTCGAAGTCATCGAATATTATCCTTGGTTGTACGATGTACAGGAGTCCCGATTGGTTCAACTAGTGCAAGACGAAGAGGAGACAAATCAAGGCGGCGTACGTCATTATCTTTTTCCCTTTGAGTTTCTGATATTCATTTTTAACTGCCACTGCGAGTAACTATGATGCTGGAATTAACTCCTTCGACTGCCGGTGTACGAGATGTACGTTTGATGTTCTTTGATCATTGTGCTCAACCTTTGCATAGGTATATGCCCATCGGAGGCAGTCTTGGGAAAAGCCATAAAGCAGCATGATTTCTGCGGGTCAAAATCATTGTAGCGACCAATGATTATCGATGGCAGCGCAGCCTGCGCCGATTCCGTTGGATAGGTGGACCAGTACGACCTAAGTCACAAGGTCTTTGAAGCCCTGCTTCCCGCCATCTGTAACGCTCATCTGTATTTTAGCGTATCTTTGATTCAGTCAAAAAAGCCTAGAGCATCTACAGCTGGACTGGAGATGTCCTTCACTGTCAGAATTTGACATGACAACTCCAGTCCATGAAACGGTCTGTGCATTATGTCTCTATCTACATTCGCCCCTGTCGTATTCAGTTTCAACAGATGTACGCCCTCCATGATGTGTGTGGTAAAAGCCCGATACGTTCGATATACATTGGGATGTCGAGCTGTCGCGGCCTGGTAATGTACGCCACTTGATGCTTGACTACGGCTCCACCCTGATATCGCTACTCTCACGTGTAGTTCATGTTATGCAAAAAAAGGATATTATGTCAAAAATACATCGAAATGTTGAAGCCATTCAACTCCAGCCTAATCGCTCAGCGAGCTTTTCGATGCAGAACGACTATAGCATTCTCTACCGTGAAAATGAGGATGAGATGTTCGGTATGGTGCAGATATCAGATAGCATCTCTCATGGTAGGTCGGGATTCCGGACCTTGGTTAGCGGCCGCTCGTTGGACGGTGGTGGTGCCGCACAGTCAGCTTGCGTTGCCTAATGACGCTTCCTTTATGACGTCTCTATTGTTTATGCACTCATGAAGCGTTACAGAGTCATTGGAGATCGCCAGAAATAGCTCAATACAATTATCAGCTGGTAGCTTGAGGCTTGATGCCTTTGTCCTTTTTTACTCACATATCTTATCTCAGGGTGGAGGAGATAGTTTGGCGAAGATATATCACCATGCTGCAAGTGGCTATAGCGTGGTCCTCGAGAAGATATGATGTCGTGACCATAGTTATTATACTAAGGCGTGTCGCTCAGGTGTTTGCGCCTTGGTCATCGATGCATCTCGACCGATCATTTTCTGAAGACCTTGGGTGTTACTTTCCTTTTCTACTTGCCTTCGCGCGGGTGTAATGAGCATGTCCAGATGGTACAAACGTAACACTAGCCCTAGCAGAAATCAAGAGCCGTATACTTCATAAAGGCTTCGGTATTGATGTAAGCATGTAGCGTTGTCGTTCGGCGGAATCTGGAGCTACGAGCTTGTGGAGGTAGGGCCGCACGTGTACTACTGTCCAGAATTCACGTATTTCTTGATGCAGAGGCATTGAATAGCGTACATTCGTTCTTTCCTTTCTCAGTATCCTGTCTATCCGCTGATCGTCGTCAGGAAGGGGGGTTATTTGGGGCCCGGGATGCTTTCAAGTGTTGCGATCATCTGAAACAACAATGCATGTGGACATGCACAAGGCACGAATCTCTGCACGATGTACCCTCACAAAAGATTAAAGAAAATTTATGAGAATAACCAAAATAATACGAAACGCAACGGGAAGGAAAAAAAAACTGTACCTGACATGCAGGTATTGTATTCCAATATTGACGGAGAAGCAGTATTCCAAGCCTAGAAACAAGCAGGACCATCTTGTCTTCGGCGGTAGTAATACATTGGAAATCAACAAATACGGCCATTGGGCGGACCCCGCAGAGAACTAGCAGGTGCCTAGATCGTCTGTGCCTCAATTCATTCAGAGGTAACACGATGACCGTAAGACATTCGCCTCTGAGAAAATTCAAACTTTTTAGGTTAAGCTGCTAAGGTTGTTTCTGGCTTGTTTATTCCCTTTTGCTGTGACTCTAGTATGTTATCTCCTGAGGGAAGGTTAGACCCAAAAGTTCAGGTACTTCAGGCTACTACTGTCAGGAGACATTACTATGAGAGGTTTAATTGGAATCTGTATCACAAGAAATCCTCCATGCGCTTCCAGACTAAGGGTCGACAGGAGCAGTCAAATGCTGCGACTCTGCGAGTTACGTTTAATGGCGGTGCTTCTCGACTGCGGTCTCCATATCTATTACGGTGTCTATTCCACGATAATTCCAATAAGCCTGCATAATTTTGAGTTGATTAGCATCATGGATAGGACACCGGTGAAGATGCACGTTTACTCAAATGTGACGAAATGGGAACGAGTCAGAATTCAGCACGTGACGGCGTCAGCTGTCAGTAGTTACTTTTGACAAAGATCTTCAAGTTCGCAATTGAAACATTGACAGTGCCGCTTGTCCTCCTGCAACAATCTTGAATCTTTACGTGCAAGTCGTTTCTGCCTAAGTACCTGCGGACACTTGGCTGGACAGGGTTGGACTCTGTCTAAACGCATTTCGCAGAGGAAATCCTTGACCCGGCTGCTCAAGAACAGCACCAGGCCATCTTTCTTACAGTTTTTTGGTCAGTGGTCACTAGCCGAACAAAATCTGGCTGACAACCGTCACGTTCAATATTGACCGCGGAATCCAACGACCGAGTGTGGCGGATAGAATGGGGGTCGTTTGTGAGTCTGTAACGTCTGCCAAATGCACTGAAAATGATCGGCAACGTTGTAGGTCGCAGATTGGTTAGCTTGGTCCGGTCTACACATCAATGGTATCTTTGATACGGTCAACGTAGGGCAGTTCTAACTTTTCCTGACAGTGGCTTTCCCAAAATTTAACCAAGCCTGAGGAAGGCATCGGATCGAGCGTAGCGTCTCGAATTGTGGTCAGAGCAGGCATTGGATCCGAAAGGGTCTCGTCCGCGGGTCCAAGATGGCCTGGCGAACTCAATTCTCTCTTTGGAAAGGCCACTCCATATTCGGCGGATTATTTCCGCCAACTGACAAGCTCAATGGTAAACGACCTCAAATGATGATTCATGGAGTTCTGGCCTCCAGCGCGCAACTACCTTTCACTTAGATGCAGCCACAGACAAAGGATGAAATTCTTTTTCGGAATCACATAGCTATCCACTCTTTCGATGCTGGATCTCCCACAACGAGGCCATCCAAGTTTCTATTGTCGAATATATCATATATTTGTAACATTGATTTTTCTTATCTTTCTCTGCATTGACTCGTTCTCGAGCTCCATCTGTTCGCCCTGACTTTCCTTGTCTCAAGGCTACCTCCCCAATAGAAAGAATAATATCGAATCAAAAAAGAAGAACGACTTGCGTCTCTTCGTGTCGAGTGGTAAGCTTTGTCCTTGTCTCGTATACCCGGGCCCTGTCTTACTCAATGCTATGCGGCCATAGGTCTACTCTGACAGAGGATTACTTTACGGCCAACTTATGTTTTTTAAATGCACCAGCACAGACGGGCATTGAAGGTGTTGTCTCGCGTTATGATGATCTTGTGAAACAAGTGATTTGTCCTAGGAATCATCAACTCATCCCACCTTCAGATCGCCGTCCGTGCCCAGCAAAGCAACTTGGAGGGTGGCACTGATCTTTGGCATGTGACTGGACAGTGCGTTGAAAGTCGATTAATTCCAATAGCATCATCCACCTGACCCATGTACCATATCAGATTTTTGGCTGTCGGTCCTGGCCTTTCACCCGCTCCTCGTGTCTTATATTAATATTAAGTCCATCGCTATTATCTACATGCCCTAGAGACGCTTGTGCAATGAATGCGGGTACACCGGACGTGTAAGTATAATCCTTCTGATCATCTGGCCCGTTCCTCGATATCACAATTGCACAGATACCCTACTGGAATGAAGCCCCTGACACCGGTGCATTCAACGAATTCGCCCTTGTATGGGAATTCGGAGGTGAAGGTTCCAAGGAAAACAAGTACGCCGTTGTCGATGGTCCCTTTGCAAATATAACCCTTCACCTTGGTTCGGGGGAAATTGACACACCTCATCTACTGACATGGGAATGCGATTGGTGGAACTCAACTTGGGTGGGTCAGACTTTCCGCGGTGAGTGCCCGCACCACCTTTGCAGGGTTTCAAAACCTGCTTTTTGCAACCATTCATCGCGGTGGCCGTAATACCGTCGAAGGTGATATGAGCTGATAAATCCATGAGTCTCCGACCTTGCTAAAAACCGTGCTCTCTGTAGATGAACAACATACGCACAGCGCCTAATGACCCACTTTTTTGGCTGCACCATTCATATACAGGCTACGCGAGTTTCCTCCGTTTTGAATCTGAGAACATTTCACTGAGACGTTTATAAAGCTATGGTGGAAATGGCAAGGAACAACGAAACAAGAATCTATGATCTCCTAGGGGCGGGCCATGAAACTCAAGCGGAGCCTAAGACCGGGTTTGTGGTACATGTCCTTCCGTCATAACCAAATCAGTCTTGTACCTAAATGTGATATGCGCCAGGAAAACGGTACTAAACCTGCTTGGCGTCCTACCTAATGGGACCGTATGTATCTAGTGTCGTTTTATTGTTTCTGAGCTCTCACCTTCCCATAGGTCGAGCAAGTCCTGGATATTCAAGGCGATTACCTTTGCTACATTTATGCCTGATGTTATAGCTGTTCCGTGTGTTACTTGAAATTACTCTGCAGCTCCAACATATACAGCGACAAGAATTACGCGAACATCACTCTGAAGAAGATTGAGTGTCTTGGCGTTCAATTTGTCGTAATATCTGTAGTTGAAGGGGTAGATATGAACGATAATATCGACAGTATTCCTTATTCTGGCCGGCAGCGCCCGCAGCTGCTGACGACAAAGGTGGAATCTCCGGGGCTGTACCCATTACTTACAGCTAATATGGAAATAGCGGACAAGGTGCCTTCGCTTTCGCCTCGCCTGCTGCTGTTCCATTGCTGATTCACTGGTACACCAGGCACATGCGATTTGTCAAGCAAAAATTGTTTGCGAAGCGCATAAACCGAGTATATTGACGACCACTCGAAGTACCGTTGCTTGTCGAGACTCTTATCCCTTGGTTTTCTTGTCTGATATACAGAAGTTCAATCACTCGGCTCTCAGTAAGATTTGATTCTAATCTACGTGAAATACGGCCGCTGTCTGTAACTGCAGACAAAAGATTAACGACAGTTCCTCAGGGTAGGGTCCCACGGAGTCGCGCACGGAACCCTGCTTTTCGACAAATGAATTGCAACCTTGTGCCTTCTTTGATCGTATACTCTTTGGGATAGGAATGACCGGAGTTTTCAGATCGTGGATTCCACACAAATAAGTCTTGGCTTCTTTATCGCATCGTTGCTTGCAACGCGACTGACTAGAAACATCGAGACAGTCCGACTTCTCGGACATTCGATAATTTGCACCTATGTGTTGATGTTCTGATGTATGTTTATTTGCTTACCAACGTATTTTGACTTTACGTTGCGAAAAGAAGACTGTTTTGAAGTCGACTGTTGATTCCAGTGACCGAGCCCTTTCCTAGTATTTCAAGTTTCTATTTATCAGGTACTCGTGCACATGGCCTGCAACGGTCTTTGTGGTGTGAATAGGCTCCCTACTTATTAATCGCAACTTGGAACCACCCCCACTTGTTGAAACAATTTTTGCTGTTAGTACTGTCATTCCACCTCTCATGATCTCCGAGTTGATCAGGGTGGCCAGATGCATTTAACAGGACTGCTTATTATATCAAGGTAACGCTTATACGTGACGCATGAGGACGCATGTTACATGCATCCGGGAAGACGGACTTTCGATGCTAGAATTGGCGGTCACCGGTAAAGAGGGCCTCGGCGAAAATGGTTATACAGTCGTTGGACTTGAAAGCTGCGCTCATTGTCCAGCTTCGTTTACTATCTCGAACAAGTTTGTAGGTTTTGATGGTCGCTTTAATTTTCCGATTCAACGATCTATCCGAAAGTTCTGATAGACTGATGTAGTTTTTATCTAAACAGTAGGTCTTCTAACCATGCATAACAAGTAGCTCCCATTTGATGCGTACGCACGTTAAGTTTAGCCGCCAACTCTGAAACTTCATTGGCATGGCACAGGCTTGATGGTGGAAATCCAAAAATTCGGGTTCCTTCCTGCGGAAGCGGGCCGGTCGGCGACTATGCGCATTTCGGTCGGAAAACATCTGGAATTCAGTGAGCCGCGCGTAATATCACTCGTAATATCACTGACGCGACATCTGATCCCACGATGTGTTTTTGTTATCTTTTTGCTAGCCCGCCGCATCACTGTCGATGTAAACGCAAATCGTGCTCATACTGCATAGTGCAGTAAGATCTAAACAAATTGGAAAGTGGAAACGAGTCAAAAGGATCATTTTCAATGTTTAAACTCCTCAGGTCCTTCCTTCCTCAGCCGTTATATAATTCCGGATGAAGATATTCTGGTCAAAACCAAAACCCGCGGCGTTGTCAAAATGCAGGAAATTTTCGAAATTTCCCCACCAGATCCTAAAAGTACGGAGATATTTCACGCATCTGGAGCATTGAGCAGTAGCCCATCAACGAGTAAGTTTGGGTGTCAACTGTTGGAAGCACCGGAATCCCTGTTAATTTGTTGAACTGTGAAGCCTTTGTTACCGCTCTAATACGGCTCGTTGAAGTTCACTTTCGCTTCGCGGGATGCAATGGTTGATCGACTCCGAGTGACACCGCGGCGCTCAAGCTGAATACCAAGACTGGTTGCAGATCACTTTGAGAACCATTGGTCCTGGTGCGGTCCGGCCATATCATTTTCTATTTCACCATTACATCTGTTTATAATAACTCACTCACCATGACTTCGACGATTTGTCGGGTCGCGAAGGGACTATATCCGGGGAAGGAGCGATGCTGACCTTAATCCTTCCAGTGGCAAGTTCTATTTTTGAGCTTTTTTTTGCTTTGAGGGCGGTAACCTCGGTGTTTTGTGCCGAGACCCCTTCCGACACCAATTTTTTTGATGGCCGATCGCTCAAGGATCCCCCATTCAGAGTTCTGTGGAAAAACATCACAGATCGCATCATTAATTCAATTGTGTCCCCTTGATCAAGAATCTCTTGTAGCTTCCTCTCTCAGCCCTGAAATATATCCGCATATTCTGGTGGATCGATGTCAACAAGGGCATTGGGCAACAAGGTACCAACAGGTGAAGCTATAAAAAGTTAAAATAATATTCGTCTGATGAGGACTTTCGCCAATGTAAATGGGACAGAGATGATGAAACCCTTGCCGCAGCTGTGCCGTTCTCGCTTTTAAGCTGAAACGTGCAACGTGGGATGCCGAGTCGACCAAGGTCGACTAGCACACTTCTACCCCCAACTTATCAAGGAACAATGACACGCCGAAAAAAATAATATCTGCTTAGTAGTTCCTTCACGTGTATTACAATTTGAAGGATCCAACGGACCGTTCTCCGTTGCACTGACCATGTATGGTTGTGATTTTTCTCCAAGTCAACTCGAAGAACGCCTTTATTCCGGCCCTCTTCTTGAGTCGACCATATGGGACTGGTCATCGTTAGATCTTGTAAGTATAACAACAGTCCCCGACGACCAATTCAATTAATATTTCATATCCCCCTGCTTGCAGCGCGAAGTTTCTCGTAGCTTGGATGTATTTTGAAGGTCATTTTCATTTCTAAATGTCATGGAGTAATGTAAAATACTAATTTGTACAACAACGATAGCAGGTCTTTCGAAAGCAAAAACAAATGCGTATATATAATAGCCGTGGCGTCACGAAAGCATTACGAAACAATCTAGATAAGGTAAGTGGTGTATGGAAAACATGCGGGAACGCGTAGATAGAGAGACCAGGATTTGATATTCCCCGCACCGTTCGTACCGTAATCCGCCTCTACCGAGGAAAGAGGACCACCGGAGCGCCCGTCGCTGCCGAATGCGCCGTGGTGGGTCCAAGGTCTCATGCATCTCATGCTTTGACGGGCGGTTCTTCAGCGGGAATTGATGCGACAGCGTTCGACTCGGCTTTCTTCTTTCTCATGCCCCTTCGACTCTCGCGAGGAAACTCGCATTTCAAAGATCGGCGCTGACATTGACTAGAGAAAATTAACGTCAGCCTGCATCTTCAACGATGTGAATGAGACAAAATAAACGATGTCGACGTGACCGAAGTTCGGACGATCAGGCGTCGGTAATGAAAACATGACGTGGAGAAACAACATACTTGCAAGTTTTGTCTGTGCTTCCTGGAAGAGGCGGGCCACATGCAATCTTTCTACCGCGACAAAATAGGCATGCCAGAGAAGGCTTCTTGCCCACCGCGCGTTTGTGGGCAGGTAACGCCTTGACTGGCTGCTTGGTGGCTTTAGCAAGAATAGCAGGAGACTGACGCTTCGAAGCCGCTCCATCAAGCTTTGTACCGACCCGCAAAGAACATTCTTCTGATGACGGTAAGCGTTTTTCATTTGCAGGCGATGGGGCGAGAGTAGCATGAGTCCTGACGCGGAGATGAGGCCATGTGCCGTTGAAAGAAGTAAAACATGTGTCATCGACTTCCCGGTTGTCGTCTGACTTTGAAGGAGAGTTAAGTTCTGTGTCAGGGGTGGATAGTGTCGGTATACGAGGTATACCTGGCATATAGACAGATTCCGGAGAGGATGCATAATCTGATTGAGGGTCCTCGAACTCACAAACGAGACGATTATCGTCGCATGAGAGTGTACTAGGGGAGAGATCAGTGGTGGTAAGAACGTTGCGAGCTCGAGGAGAAATATCATTTGAGCACGGAGATTGAGTAGTATCTCTGGCTAGCCCCGGATCAAGACGGTGAAGAGCAAAGACCACGGGAGAAGAAATCAAAGAGGATTGGGAAATGCGCAGAGGAGCCAGTGATGGAGTTCCATTGCAGGAAGGGTGATGCTGATTGCTGACATCCTGTGACGCGATAAGCAGGCCTTAAAGAAATGAAAGGAAGCCTACGCACCGGAAGTTGAGGATCGTATGTTTCTGCCATCTGTACGTCCTGGCAATGATTAACGCCAGCATCTTCACCACTCTGGACGTTGACGCCAACGTACGGAATGCGGGGTTCATAGTATGTTGATGCACCGCATGCCCCGTGACCTCCTGTACCCGACAACTCGGAAGAGCCTTCATCGGCATAGTAAAGGTGGGGCTGAAGATATTCATACGCCATCGTGGAGGAAACCCATTTGCGAGAGGAGACGCGGGGTCTGGCATCGGGAAAGGTGGCGTAAAAACGTTCATCCTCTTCCTTCAGCGTCTGGGCAAACGAAGAAATGGATTCATTCGCATACACCTGCATCTGTAAAGCTTTGTAGTCAGCGCACCATCACAATGAAATGTCAACAGACAATGAACACCTCTGAACGCGTTTGATAAGACGATCTGGATGGAAGCGATTCATCGCGACCTTGAGATGGGGCGAAGCGCCAAGAGCCACTAAAAGCGTTTCCCTGTGTGTCGTTCCATATCGTGGTACTAGGACGGTCACGATGGTGCACGCCATCCATCGCGTAGTAAGCAAGACCAGAATCAAGAAGCATCGAGTAATCGGCGAGGAGACGTGACACAGACTGGAAGGAACCTGGGAGGTTAAAAGTAGAGTGTGCGTTTAAAGAGCAGTCTGGGCATAATATAAATCACATTGAGGGCTTGGAACACTGCTTCCCTGGACCCTTTCGCCCAGCCTCGTGATGAGATCAAAGATGCCGAGATACTTATGGACCTACAGGTAGATCGTTCTTTCAGCACATGCCTGAGAGATCAAATCTTATCGCTCACACATCTTTAACCGTATATGTATTCCCTCTCGTAATGATGAAGAATGCAGTTACTTGAACCTCCTCGTTTACAGACAGAAATCCTCTGCCAGTGTTGAGATGAACTGTTGGAGGTAAAGGGCTTGCGCCCCATCGCCGGAGATTCGGATGGCAGGACCGTATTTCCAATTACACTCGAATTTTCTAAAGTGTTTTTCCTGACGTTGTGCCCTAGCGCAGTATTTTCGAATCTCTATCGCCACGCATGATGAAGATCGTCGGAAATTTGCTTCCGTTAGAATTCCGGAACCAGGGCAGGTCGTTAACAACCTTGAATCATGTCCTATTCGTCATGGGCCCTGTCATGTATTATTTTTTTTTTCCGCAAGAATGCTGCCGCGGGTGACGCATTTAGCGACGATTTTGAATGGTGACGCCCGATGTGAACTTAAGAGACTCGCGTCTGTAATTGCTGGTCACCGAGGTACCTTCTCTTCGATCAAAGACGCAACCATTATTATGGAAGTTAAGGACGCGGTTGCACTACGCTCGAATGTCTCTCTCCGCTCAGGGAAAGGACCTGTCATTTTTGGGTTTTAACGCGTGAGAGCACTGGCAGAAGAATAACCCACGTTGTGGACGGTCCGTCGATCCTGGACCTAACCCCAGGACCTACCATTAACTTGCATGTGGCTGAAAGAAAGAGCTGAGGTGGCAAAGTATCCGAAGCAAACGGCCTGCCTACATCGGCAGGTCTCGACGCAGGTTTACCGTAGAATATCAGATGGCCTAAAACAGATGTTTATTCTCTGGCGGGTTCACCCGCGGGTAGTCCGATTGTCAAGTGATTACAGCAGGGACCTTAAGATGCTTTAGATTTTTGGGTTAGGTTAGCCAATGATTCGGGTGGCGAATTTGTAGAGGAAGTTGAATAGAACTCGGCGATACTTGTCTTCTTCCAATGTTAATACCAATTAGGATGGACCAGAATAGCAACGAAGAGGTGGGGTAGCGTGGCTTGAAACTTAGTTTTGTTATACAGCACAGGTTAGGAAACAGACGCTTGTTCACAAGGCGAGTAACGTATACCCCAGTCCAGAGATGTCTGTATCTACTCACGAAAAATTAAATGGGTGCGCTGCTTTCGGATGGTTTATTGATGTGGCACGAGCTTGTGATATGCTTTTCCAGACAATGAAAGCCTTCATTTAGTTGCCATCACGGTAATGTCGGTATTAAGGCGGATAGGCGGGTCCTGGAGCAAGGAAGAACCATTTGCACGTCTACAGTCGGTGGGAGAATCGACGGTCATCACGAGTTATTCCATCAGTTATTATTTACTCGGGATCAAGGTCAGCCAAGACGTGCTGGGAAGACAGCTGAGGACAGAGCAGTCGGCTTCGGCACAGAGCCAGGGTAAAGTTACCCTCAACTTCGCCACTGTGCAATGCCCTTGGTAATGTCCGCCCAGGCTGTGACCGCAGCACTGTTGGAAATCCGGACAAAGAAAGCCGGCTTAGGGGACAACGTTGTTGCTACGTTCGTTGGATGTAGAGAAACTTTTTCCTGAAACAGGTCCTCGCAAAATGCATGTCAGCAAGGAATGATAGAAGACAAAAGGCAAAAAAAACCATGTGCACTCCTGCTCCATCTGCAATCCTACTTGAGCAACCGAAACCAGATCTAGAGTACCATATCGCTGACGTCGCCGCTGTTAGCAGGCACTGTACCAAGTCGCTAATAAAAGAGATTGGCGGGCAGAGCAGTGCCAGATGAGCCTAATCCGAGATGACGGACCTGGCCAAGCCTGATGATCGCGGTTACCAAGCTTCAACGTCGACTCTCACCATCCCGACGTTCACCAATTAATGTCATCCTCCATATCTGCGTCGTCGACCTCATCGGCGACGGCGTCTGCGACGTCGTCGGTGTCGAGCTCCTCTTCGACCAGTTCTAATCTCAAGGTCCTAGTTCAGTGATCGCTAGAATCGTACCACATGTTCATATTATCCTCAGGTCGTTGGGATTATCCTTGCCGTCGTCAGTGGCTTTCTGATAGGATCCAGCTTTGTCTTCAAGAAGAAGGGTCTCTTGCGCTCGCAGGCGGGCGGTGTAGCGGGAGAGGGTGTGGCATATCTCAAGTCGGCGAGCATTATTCGTTCGTTTCTCATTTTCGTCGTGTGCTCATCTCTTCTCCTAGCCACTATGGTGGATTGGGATGACGAGTAAGTGTCTCGTCTCGCGGTCCTAGTGCATACATTGACTAGTAGCGTCCGGTAGTGATGATAATGGGCGAGCTCTGCAATTCTGCAGGTGCGTCTCCGTTTCTCCTTCATCTCCCACATAACTAATTTCTTCTGACCCCAAGCCTATGCTTTCATTGAGGCCATCGTTGTGGTCAGTCCTTATTTTTATCCTCCGCAGCAGGGCAGTGCAACCAAACTTGTTAACCCTACAGACACCCCTCGGTGCACTTTCTGTCGTTATATGCGCAATTCTATCATCTATATTCCTCAAAGAAACGTTGACGATATTCGGTTGGCTGGGATGTGCTCTATGCATAGTGTGTCATACGTATCTTTCACGTCTGGATCATCTCTGATGTCATTCAGCTTGGGTCTGTCGTTATTGCCCTTAATGGTGCGTCACGTTTCTTTCCTTCATGTACGATCTTAATAGCGTATTATGCAGGTCCCAAGGAAGATCTCGTTGGTCAAATAACAGAGTTTCAGAAGCTTTTTTTGGCCCCAGGCTTTCTTGTCTACATCTCCGTTTTAATAGCGGCATCGCTTGTCATCATCTTTTTCTTTGCACCAAAGTACGCGCGCTCTATTTTTTCACGCGTGTTGTCCTGACACTTCGACAGATATGGCACTAAGAGCATGCTTTGGTACATTTTTGTATGCAGTATGATTGGCGGCATTAGTGTCAGCGTCACCACCGGTGTCGGCGCAGCCATCGTTCAGACAGCAAAAGGCGATAACCAGTTCAAGCACTGGTTCATGTACTTTCTAATAGCGTTCGTCGCGATAACTTTAAGTACGCGTTTTGCTCTACCTTCTGGAACACTGACACAGTGGTTCTACAGTTACAGAAGTGTACTATTTAAATAAGGCGCTGGCGCTTTTCAACACTGGTTCGTTTTCTCTTGCTCAATTCTATAGTTGGCTCACGAAGTGTATCTAGCTATGGGTATGCGTCTTTCTTTCGAAATATCAACGTACTCACATACTCTCCAGTGACGCCGACATATTATGTCATATGTAAGCTTGTATTAGTCTCAAATATTCGATACTTCCATGCTTATTTTCCCCCCCTAGTCACCTTTTTTTCGATGGTGACAACTGTGGTAAGATCCGACTAGACCTTCCTTGGTCACTTTTCCGATGTTGTCTTCTTAGGTACTATTCCAAGGTCTTGATTCCAGCGCGTCCGAGATTATCACAATTGTCATGGGCTTCCTTGTCATCTGCATAGGCATCACCATCCTCCAGATGTCCAAAGTGGACCCCACTCATCTCTCGAAACTGGACCGGCGCTCTACTCTCCTTCTCCAAGCCGCACGGTCACAAACAGAGGTGGAAGAAAAGGGGGCAATTGGTATCGAGGATCCGGGTATGGACGCCTTACGAGGCTCCTTCGGTGCTATGGGCAGCATCATTCGAGCCAGGAGTGCCAGACGCGTCAGTGAAGCCACTCGTGCTTCGTCATATCGATCAAGGCCTCCTGGCGCTGCGGCTCCTTACGATCCCGAACGACGTCGGGAGTGGCCAGAAGCCAATAATACGACACCAAATACGGCTCTTGATTATCTATCAGGGTTCAAGCGGCATCAATTGTATGATGCCCCAGTCCCTCGAGCGAACACAGGCGATTCCCAGTCATCTGGAGCTGGCGCAACGAGGGGAGACGATGATTCATCAATAAAGACGCCCTCCTTGACAGATTCTCAAATAATGAATAAACGACCTACGATCAAATTTGGCAGCCAAGATCTCATACATCAGTATCATCCTACCGGGAACGGTCAGCGTGATGATCACGCAGCTACGCATGAGCATCGACTAGCTCTCGGCATTCCAGGGATAGTAATGCCAGGAGGTGGGAGCGGGAGCGGATATCCGCCTACTGTACGGACACGGCCACTCGAGACCATCATCGACAACAAACCTGATCTCCTCGCAGAGAGCCCTACCTCATACAATAGTTTGCGAGAACAGTCGGTGATGGTGCCGCCAAGCTATACACACGAGCATGCGGTGCAAAGTGCGCCACCATCGATGAATCCCCGACTCGCGCGTCCTGGCCAACAGAGAGTGGACTCGCGTGATATATTTGGGGGCGATAATAGTCCAAGTACCGCGACCTTGTTGAGCTTCCCGAGTGTCACTGATTCGGCGCGGAGTTGGGACGGGGATGAGGTAGATGAGAATGGAACGAGGGGACGGACATCGAAGAAGTATCCCAGGGGCGATCAGGATATAGACAGGGAGGAGAGTGTAAGCTTGGTGCAGAGGAGGGATGATGATTCGGATGAATCATCGTCCGGTGCCAGAGGTGTGGTACGATTGGTGCAGCCCTCAAGCCAGGATAGGTTCTGAGAGTGTGTATGTATATTCTTTCATCATCTTTTTTTCCGTGCATAGGACTACATCTTTACGATTATTCTTCTTCATTCGGTTCTAGACATACCTGTCAATGAACTATTTTAACCGGAGAGATGCAGCGTCGTAGAGGAATTGTAATAGTATCATTCAATTTACATAACGCCATGACCCAGGCCCTCCTTCCTATGGGATCGCTGATATATTCAGCGTTCTCGGTAATTAATTCAGTACGAAGTAATATGTATTGACGTGACTGAAATGACCCTTCATGGAACAGAACCTATGGTGGATTCTGAGTGGTATGTACACTTTCGGTATAGACAGTATAAAATGGAGCGCATAATGCAGCATAGTTCAACTGACCTGACGATATTACATGAACCCCCGTGCCTATCGCTAAAAGGGGACGAATTAGCGAACCCCAGGGAGAAAGGAGAAAAATACACCGACTACCGTCAACCTCGTAGATCATCCCTGTAATGAAGGAAGCTTCGTCAGAAGCTAAAAATGATATCGCCATGCTGGAAATATCTTCTGGATCACAGAGACGGTTCATGAGGATAGTTGCAGGTTCGTGAGTTAATAACCTATGCGATATATAATCGTGTTTAACACGCACTCTGCAGGAAGGGCGCACGGTTCTCCAGTGTGTCTTCTTTCGCACCGAGTTGTCGCTTGCAACTTTGGAGGTGTTTCAGTTATAACGAGCTGTGACGTGAGGTATCTACATGGAGTTGATCGCTAGAGCCGGAGCGTATTCGAGGGTCATGGTTTTGGTAAACAGATTCACGGCACCTTTTGTCGCGTTCTATATGGCGTAATTTGGTCTTGGGCGGGGACCACCGGTGCTGGGAAGAAATACGGGAAGAAATTCATACGAACGCAACCATGAATAAGGGATACCTAGTCATGTTGATGATGACACTGCTTCCCTGCCTTAAGAAAATGGGGATAATGACTTTGGCCCAGATATGTATAGGCTGTAGGAGGTTTTAAATCAGAAGCGTGTGGGCTGTTTGGAGCAAGGCGCTGAAGAGATCATCATACGTCTCCTCCGATACCAGGTGTAGTAACTGTATGAGCTCGATATCAAGAGTTATTTCACTCAAGCAAGAGTTATTACTAACGGTTATTTCCTTCTCCTTGGCCTGTACTCCAGCGCTGTTCTATACGGATATAAATGATCAATTCGTTATCAAGGTTCAGCAGTATGACGATATCAATATTTCCAAATCTCTGTAGCACAACGGCGCTCGCCTTTTCCCAATCGGTGATCAAACGGACATCGCTCTTCACCAAGACGGTCATTTCGGGGTTTTTGGACGCCTCGGCTTCGCCTGCCTGGGCGTCGATGTCCATGAACATGACACCAGCTCCTTCTTTGACATGTCGCGTACATATCGTTCTTCCGAGACCCATAGCGGCTCCTAAAAAACGACTGTCAGTGTCACAACGACATGATTGTAACGAGAAAAGTGTTGCCTGTAATGATGACTACCTTTCCTGTGAGCCTTCCAGGTCCTTCCATCGTAGCGGACGAACTCAAAGACTACTTCGGTGAAGGGTGGGAGGTGATTAGATAGCGGAACAATTTCGCTTGGCGTAGCAGACCATACTGCCAGTCTTGGTCTCATGATTGAAGAGTTTAGAGTTTAAAAAACCGGTATATGGTTCCCACAAGGAACACCGGGGTTCTGTGCCACTGCCAGAAAAAATGTCACGGACATTAACAATACCGTGCCGCTGTGATATCCACTAGGTGCCAACTGGAGATGTCGCACGGGTTTGATACTGTCACAGGAACCACAAAAAAAATAAATGCGTTGAAGGATTATACATGTCGGTCAGAGCCCAGGGGGACCAACGCCCTACATAAAAATTAGATTTATAGATACCTTGAAGAAGATACGGAGCCTTGAGAGAAGCGGCCTGACCGACGTTATACCAAGTCCTGATTTGGAGGGTTTTCCCACGGTGTCTTGCTTTCCCTTACTGCAACAACGATGTCAAGAAAAGTACGAATATTCTTCCACTTACCGTGCTTGCTTCTCGCTGGCGGTTAATTCCATAACACGATATCGAGGAACGTCACCCGCCTGTCCGACACTTTTCTGCACCACCGATGACTGGAATATCCGTGATGACTGCAGTATGTCTGGAGGTAGTATGGCAGCTGCATATATGCTATCGAGAATTTATGATTCGCTTATCTTTCTTTTGCAGTTTTATTCGAAGGACCTCCATGCAAATGCTGACCGAAATCATTACCTCACCGAGGGCGCATATTATTGAGGTTTCATTCTTCGTCCTTCGTCCTTCATGCCTTTCAGCTTTGCGACGTGCTCGCTGACAGAGCAGAACATAAAGTCAATGTCAAAGAGTATACTTTATGGAGCTACTTGACAAAGACCTTAACCTTACTGCCATTTGGCATTTAAGTATGCATGGTGCTCGCATTTTGGATTTCGTATCAATTGTTGACCATCGAGTGTCTAGGTCACTGCAACCTGTTTGTTTCCGGACCAAACTATGAGAGATCGTGGTTCGATTGTGCACGATCATTGATATTGGTGCAACTTCACCTCCTCCCATTCGTGTATGTCGACTTCCAGGCCTGACTTACTCCCGCTTACCGTTCTACCAGATCGCTTATGATGCCCTGCAATGGAGCGGGTATACCCATTCATGGGAATGTGACTGGAAATCTATTGGCTCGTGGACGGACCCAATTTTGGTTTATCGACACCGCATTCTGGCCTTGCTGTATTGGTTCTCTAGCGCGTCTAGCACAAGTCGCCGCTGACATTATCTTCCAACTAAGCGAATGCTCGTCCTCGTCCTTTCCCCTCTGAGGCTTCATACTAGTTGTGGATGTTGCCAAAACAGCATACGCAATTTAGAGGATCTGTAATTTTGGAGATTTAGCGATATTCGACGGCCACAGATATGAACGTTGTTACAAAGTATATTAAAGCGTTCGGGGGGCATAGTCGCCGTCTTTCCCTCCGCGGATGGGGGACCGATGCTCATGCGCATGAGGTGCTATCATAGGGAACGCGTATCAATACCCAGTACGGTCCCTGGGAGGTGATGAAATGCACCCGGGCGTCAGTAGTTTTTCGATTCGTTCAACATCCTTGCCGTCGAATATGCCGGTCTATACAACCTGGGGGGTCATGACCGGATATACGTTGATGCGGAGAAGGCTCGAGAAGCTGTCCATGAGGGAAGCTTTTGTTGGGAGACGTAGTGCGGCTAGCTGATGGTCAACTGATGGATCCAAAAACGTTTACTCTTGCCTATTATTTGGTGCTTCTATGCACGCAAGTCTAGTCGCGCGGGCATCGCCTGTATCCTTGCGAGCCTGACGAGGGTGGGTATAATATACGCCAAAGACTATTGTATGACCACAGTGAGTCGCGCCCATCTAGAACTGAATACGGCTGATGAACTGTTCTTTGTATCTCTAGGGCTACCAGGGTCATCTGACAGTCGAGGTTAATGACAACCTGTGACATACCATACGAACACGATTCCCATTTACGCAAAGCTAAGTATCAAGGGTCTTATGCAGTGTTCCCTAGATGTGTTGGGTGAGTTTTTACCCTTTGACAGCTTCAAAGGGTTTGATATTTAGCCCTTTGTAGCTTTGAATAAAATATTTTTGGTGATGAGCCAATGTCACAACACCGAGCTCTTGATCACGGTGCCATCCTTCCAGAATATATGAGAAACAGAACCCGGCTAAAGAGTGTATACCCGCCGATCTTTGAAAAGACGCGAATCAAGGAATATAATTTCTGATTTTGGTTAGTCACCTTGGTTGCTTTGATGAGCCTACCAAAGACAATCGCAGGATATAGCCGAAGCGTCCGCTCCTCAAAGAGATTTGCAGATTCATCTTTCTGATCTTCTATAACCAATGAATGAATAGTTCTCCTCCTGGGGCTCTCGTCTAACCCTGGATGAGCAGGAATGTGAAGGAAACGGATATCAATTTAACACAGCATGACATGGTGATATCTTGGGGCGATGGACCTGGACGGTTAAGGACATACTACACGGCGCGGTCCGTCTCCGAGGAGTGAATTGTTGCCAGTAGTGTTGAAGCTCGGAGGTACAAAACCCCCGGCGTGGCGCAGTCCCATCTGTTGAATGGTCTTAACGTCATACATGTAAAGGCTTCGTAAAAGTGAGTAAGTCTTTTTCCAATTCATGGCACTGATCTTTCGCACGCAAGGTGAATTGGAACTCCAATGCAGAACCACTGCAAGACGTTATCGTCCGTAAGGACAGTCGATGCTGCAGAGAACATTCAACATAGCAGCCTTTAGGTAGAGAGCGCTCACACTGTGTCTGAGTGTGCGCTCCGCTAACTGTGGGCTTCACAGTAGTCAGCACTAGTTTCAGTGGCGGCAAGGAAAGGGGGCCTAGGCGATCCGGTTTCAATATACTCTGAAGAAACTGCAGCACCAGAAGAACAGTTGACAGGTGGGACTGGCGGGACGGATGCCGGATAAGCGGCTGGGACACGGGAAGCACTGTTACCGTCGAGAAATGATAGCAGTACTTCGTCAGGACTTCGAATGGCCCAGAAACCAGAGAAGTTTCCCTCGAACGCTCTGTACCAGTTAATTCGATACTAGCGGTCAAGTAAAGTTCGGATGGTGCTGATGGTGAACAAGGAAGAGCTGCGCCGCTGACGCGTTAACATTCATTGGCATTATACGGTAACACTATCGATTTCATTCGTCAATCATTACGTACACGTTTTTGAATGTAACTGGCGCAAATCTTCCAAAAATTCAGAATCAGTAAAATTTCTAGTGATAGAAGGCTACTTTGGTCATAGATTTGAAGCCCAAAGCAGAATACCAGTCGGACCGACGCCAATCCTCTCTATACTTGAAGAACTGCTTCCATTCGCTATAGTCTATCACAAAAGCCTAGCTTCAACAGTTGCACAAATAAAAATGTCATAAATCTTACCCAAGCTAAAGCTGACTCCTCCTTTTTGGCTCAAAGATGGAAAGAAAGACCCAAAGTCTGCCCTCTGTGCCTCAGCTGTGGGATCCAGATCAGGATGTTGTATAATAGTAACGCGGAGACGTCGGAACGTATCGGAAAATGGAGGGTTGGATAGTAATTCATCCAGCTCCGCCCACTCCTTGATAGCTACAGCCACGTCATCCGCTACTATTTCGAAAGCCAGCTCTTCGATAGTTGACTGTCCGACTTTGTCTCGAATGTGAATAAGGTTGCGGATACACCACCAGAGGTTTACCGTTGTGTCAAAACCATGAATGAATGAGAAGAGTATTTTTCGTGTCGAGCCAAAGCAAAGGATATGCAAAGGCGACTCGGGACGAAAATGAGGCCAGTAGGAAAACGCTGAAACTGCATTAATGAAGAGGTGCCGGGTATTGACATGGCACTTACGGTTAAGAACCACAGTCAGCTCCTGAAGAGTCTGTGACGTAGCAGCAAGAATGGCGTTAGCGCGATCAAAATCGACCTTGTGATGGTGGCCAACGTTGATCGTAAGACGTCTCACTCGCTCCAAAGAGAATGGACAGCCTCCTTGTCGGAATATGCTTTCGAGGATTCCCGAGCCAACTCGATGAGCCGGATTATCATCATATTTGAGAACTAGGTCCTCAACTTGAGGTGATGCAAGATACGCTGCCGAGCGCTGGCTTTCCTCATTGAAAACTAAAACACTCCGGGACAAGATCAGGGATTTAAGCTGTGGCGATCCGGAGATAAGTTCGTAGAGCTGATCTATATTGTCAAAGACGACATCATTGAGGTGAATTCCGAGAAATGAATATGAGGAAAGACACGCAAGTGAACCATCAAGAAAATAATCCATGCGGACGTCAAGTAGTGTAATGACGCCCAGATTCGGCAAAGATTGAATTATGAGGTCAAGGATACCACCAGCCGGCGGTGGGGTCGACCGTGATATTTTACCGTACTTGGATATACCCAAGATCTTGACACTGGCAGATAACTGCGGTGACGAGAGACAAATCTCGTGGAATTTTGTAAAAACGAAATTTTCGACGTATCTGATAGCTCTTAGGTTGATTCGGTGAAAGAGGAGAGCACGGGTCCGCGAAGAGAAGCTGCGGCTGACAAGAGAGCACGATTTGAGATCACGAGAGTTGTGCACCTCGTTGACGATCGCATCGATAAGCTCTTGTGGGAAATGGACCCAGTCAGGCATTATCTATGCATGAGTGTTATTACTGCTGCGAAGGGCTCTTGAATTGTACGTACCGTATCCAATGGCAACGTTCAATAAAAAAAGCACGATATCCTTGTAATCCTATGTTAGATTTTCCGTTCAATAATACAGTCCCGTTTCAACGTTATGAATGAAACGTAGAAAGACGTACAAAGGTTCGATAGCAAGGTGCAGATCCAAGAACAAGGGGTGACATTCGTTGAAAGGGCTTGTCACGTCACGTCAGTGACGCTCGTGACATGCGACAGTCACGGTCGTTCTCCCTAGCTCAGATGTAAATTGCTCTTGCTTATTCCCCTTGTTCTCGCGTACGAGACAGCAGAGAATCGCATCGATATTGGGTACGCTGCCGCAGTTGAGAATTACGCGTCGAATACTCTTTGCGCCGGCGACGCGCTCAGAGTCTAGGGCGCCTGGACAATTTCCTCGAGGTGGCCTCCTTGCCACCCATTTTCGGTTTCTTGTCCTACGATCGGCGAAGACGCAAAAAGGAACCCAAATTAAACAAACACATACCGAACGGGGAATCCTACCCTGCACGTATAAAAAGTCTCCCATTCTCTTTTCTCTACCACCACCACTACTCCGCCACATTCTTGCACACGACAATGGAGAACGACTACGCCTACGACTACGACGAGGAACAGACACAGCAGGCTACTCAGTCGACTCAACAGCCTTCGCAGGCGAATCCTGTAGATAGCAACCTATGGGGCATCCTCCAACCCTGCAACGCCAACAACACTCGCATAGATTTCCCCAAGACCGTTCCCACCGTTCACATTGGACGTAGTCCAACGAGTACCTTTGTTCTTCCGGGTGTCAAAGTCAGTGAGTATACTTTTAGCTTCTGCCGCATCCAGTCGCTCATCTTCTCGTGAAAGGCAATCACCACTGTGACATAGTATGGGATGGTGTCAGCAACAACGAGACTGCTACTGTTACCGTCGTGGACAAATCGACCAATGGTACATTTGTAAGTCAATCGTTTTAGAACGCGTCTGAGGTTCATATCATTCATTCCCCTAGATAAAGGGTTCCAAGATTGGGAGAGGACGCCAGCGTCTACTTCATGATGGGAATGAAATCGCGTTTGGTATGGTCATGCCACAAGGTCCAGGCAGTAAAGATGACTTTCGTATGTTCTTCATCTTTCATCCAAGTCAAACTTGATGATTTTTGCTTTGAAGGCTACATATTCCGTATGGTTGCTGGTGGAAACAAGCTTGAGGGTGTCCATGTCGACTACGAAATTTCCCACGAACTTGGCAAAGGTGCCTTTGCCACTGTCGTCAAAGCAATGTCACGTACAACCGGAGAATGGGTTGCCATCAAGATGATCCGCGAGAAACGCCCACAAGGATCAACATCTGTAACGAAGCAAACTCAGTTCAATAGAGAGATCAATATCATGACCGCTCTTTCGCACCCCAACATTTGCGAGATGAAAAGCGTCTATTATCACCAGGATGGATCAACCAGTCTGTATTGTTGGTTCCCTCGTATATCCATTAGTTTCACCAAGTTTATTCAGATCTCGTGCTTGAGCTTGTCGAAGGCGGTGATCTCCTTGACTACATCACTTCACGCGACGGTTTGTCGGAAGACTTAGCTCGCCATATCACTTGGCAGTTGTGCGATGCGCTCGCTGTATGTATGATTCACTTAAGTATTCGACCAATAACTCACTATATGTCCAGTACGTCCATAGTCTTGGTGTCACTCATCGCGATCTTAAGCCGGAAGTACGTGTATTGTTGACTCCTCTTTGAACTGTCGATGTTAAAGACGCCGTAGAACGTTCTACTGACCAAACATGATCCTCCAATTGTCAAAGTAGCAGATTTCGGTCTTGCTAAGGTCGTTGACAGTCTTACGATGCTTCGCGTAAGTTTGCTTTGCTTTTTTCATTCTTAATACTCATCTACCTCCTGTAGACGATGTGTGGTACTCCCAGCTACCTCGCTCCGGAGGTAGTCAGGCAAGAAAACCATCAAGGCTACGATAATCTCGTGGACAGCTGGAGTGTTGGGGTCATCGTGTATTCGATGTAAGCTTAAAGCGTTTGTTAGGTCCCCATTTAAGTGATTCTTGCAGGCTGACGAGCACCGCTCCTTTTATCGAGGATGAGAATCAGCCCGACATCCGAACGCGCATTGCCGAACGATGGATCCATTGGGAGCCTTTGAAGATGTTTAGTCTTGAAGGTATGCAATTCACAGTTCTGACACAGGCATATGAACAACGATTTCCTTCAGCTCGACACTTTATTCAGGCGCTGCTCGAAACTGATCCCACGAAACGTATGACCATGCACGACTCCCACAAGCATCCTTGGTTTGCCGCTTACACGCCGGTTTATGACCTCATGTACAAGAATTTCGCCTCTATGGACCAAGACCCCTCTTCCACTCCAGCAAACAATGAATCCACGAGCGAGCCACCCATGCCGCCCGATGTTTCGATGAAATCCAGTACTGACGCCAATGGAGAGGCGATTGTCAGCAGCCAGATGGACATCCTCCAACTTGATGCGCCTACTCCTCCCATCACCAAGAATGGCATCCCCCGACAGAGCTCGCGCCTCGAACGAAGGAGCGATGTCTTGCTGCGCGCCGAGGAGGAGGGGAGAGAACTTTTGCAACCGTCTCAGGAGATGATATCACACGAGGAAAAGCAGAGGGAATTGCAGGAGAGCGAGCCTGTACAAAGCGACACCCTTGACGGGAGGTCGAGAAAAAAGCGACCCTTCTCAGAACTGGAGACGGTGGATGAAGTGAATGAGGTTCAGGAAGAGGGAGAGCCAATGGATATCGCTTCTCCGAGGAAGAGGAGGAGCGAAGAGGGGGAGGAGGAAGCGCCTCTTCCTGCGAAGAGCGAGAAGGGAAAGGCGCCGGTCTCGCGTAAGAAGGCGCAGCAGCAGGCGCCGAGCGAGACGCCCCGACCAACGAGACGATCTGCGAGGGTTGCGAAACCCAAACAGGCGTAGACTTCTCTTCAGGATTTCTTTTTCTTGGTGTTTTTCTCTCGGCTCATCCGGTTATGCCATCCTGCATTCAAGTTTTCTTAGATCTCTTACTATTTCAATCATCTCCAGTACCCTACTCGTGCATCATTCATTCTATACCAAATCAGTCTTGTGTACATTGGGCTATCTAAATCAGCCGCTGTTGTGTTCTAGTATATAATTTCTGCTTGGTGACGTCATGCGTCTTTTAAGTATTGCCTTTTTTTCTGCACAGAATCTGAGCCAGCAGTCGCGATGGCTCTATCTTATCCGCATCTTTCCCAGTGTTATCTGACACAAATTATCCGTTTCTGCGCAGATGACATGCATGAGGTTCCTCGATCAAGTTGTTCAAACCTTCCTGGTGTGTACCACTGTACAGGACACTGCCACCCCTTCTCATTGGTTACATCTAGGGCCCATCTGAATGGAATCGATGATTTCCCTGACCCTCTAAATTTTGGGGTGCGTCCTGGTGAGTGACGTCGTTCGCTCTCAGGCACCGCGTCAAGGTTCCCACCTTGAATCCGACCTTGCCAGTATTCGCTCGTGAATACTCCAGAGTCCTCGTCCTCTTCAATGCCTATGTGAAGCGGCAAGGACGAGAGCTGCCTTGTTGATTTTGAAGTATTTAATCGGACTAGACTGATGCTTAGTATCGGCGGACCGGTATTTTAGGGTTCGTTTCGACTAGGCCATAACAGTAAAATACTTCCCGTGGGACGTCGAAGGCGCCGACCTGTTACCGCACCCGTTACAGTTACTCGATCGAAACTTCGATCCGATGACTTGTCCATAGCGTTATACAAGGACCTACTTATACCGACTCGGAGACCTGCCTTCACTTTCAGAGAAGCACTATATTTTCAACTAAGACATTTAAGAGTAGGAACACGAAGTGGTATCTATTAGACTCAATATGTAGCTGACAACGCTAGATATGGAGCGGGGAGCAGTATATTAGGATCCATATTACTATATATCGCGCGATCATGCAAAATTCGCAGAGGCTGCAGGTCCTGTCCTATCGCCTTCTCCCAAGCAGGAACCTTGGAAATTATGCGATTGGTCAACAACGTGAGAAGGTGCTTCCTCTCCTCGTCCGTCACCGACAGGGGGGGAAAGCTGAAATTTGGGTTTGAAGCCCACATGGGGACAGTGCGGGAGGCTTCCCAGTCTACGATCGTTACTATCTTTGTAGGGTCCGCCCGACTGACCAGAATATTACGTGGCGCAAAGTCTATGTGTTCGAGGACGATGGGTAAATCTTCAAGGCGATCCGGAAAGATGTGCTTCTGGATATTGGCTACTGCAGCGTCGACAAAAAGTTGCCTCTGGGCGTCATTATCTTGAGGTTTCTGCCCAAAATCTAGATCTCGTCGCGCAGTCGCCAAGAGCCAGTCCTTTGCCGTCGGAAATGGACCACATTTCTCGAGCTTGGGTGGGGAAATGGAAGTGTTTCGATTTGACGCCAGACGGGTCATGGGTCCGATATGAAACTCCCCGTTCTCCCTCTCGTAAATACTTCCAATCGAGTTGAAAGTTACGTTGATTATCTCCACCCATACATCAGCGATAGCGAGGCAGACCTGTTCGCGCTGCTTCGCATTGAGGCCTCGCCATACTGTAGAAAGGTTGTCGCCGTCGACCTATAGTTTGTCTTGATAAGCTTATCCTAATGATGAAGTGCCGGGACCTACGTATTCCATGATCATCCATTCACCTCCGACCTTCCTATCGGCATCAACGTCATGATACAGGATTCCAGGAACCGGGATCTTGGTCTTGGATTTCAGAAAACGCAAGGTGGCGACCTGACGGATTTCAATTTAATACGCATTACTTTCGGCCTAATTCGCGGCATACCTCTGAACGCATGGCCATGGGAGAGGTCATACCGCAGCCGGCATGTTTCAGGATAGACCATTGAACTCGAATGAACACTGCCTGCTGTCCCTTTTTCATATGTGCGATATAAGTCTGTAAACGTTTCAATAAAATTCAATTCGGGACATTTGCTGCCACGGACTTACCATATGATTTCCACCTTGACAAAAAAAAAACACGAGGTCAAAAAAACAAGAAAATTGACAACTAGCTGGGAACATACATTGCTCGAAGGGCTCGAATTTTGTACACTCGTCAGAGAGCTGCTTCTCAATACGGGACTTCAGTGTCACTTCGTCAATGGTGTCTCCGCTTGCGCTAGATGCAGGTAGACTGTTGGACGCCATGATGGTGGTTGAAAAGGTGGCCTCGGATTTTATAATCCGGCGGTCGGTAGGGGGTTATTATTCGGTTATTACTTTGGCGGCCTCAGCATCATCATGATCCTGGTCTACCGGGACTTGATCTCTCGGCCCTTTAAGAATATTCGTCCCTCTAATTGGCGCCGTGTACCATTACTGCCAACAGTTGTTTCAAGGGGATGACTTATGCCTTATCATGTGTATATGGCAACTTCAAGGTTTAGCCGTCTGCGCAGAAATTAAAAGCGCCACTACTTGCGAGACAGGCACAGGACAGGACATGGATATCTATGTATGTTGCATACTTGACGTCGTAGATAGGTACACTCAGGATCAATTAGTAAGGACCATGCGGGTAGAACGTAACGTTGAACGGTCAGCATACAACACTTCTTCAGCACCGGGACTTTCGAGACACTAAAATCAACGTAAACTTAGGAATTTTTAGCCCATCAAAGCGTCAGCACTTACCAAACATCAATAGTTGACGTCAACGCAGATTGCCCCATCGTGCATGATGATCATTTCGGATAGTAGGGCGTCCAAAAAGCTGTGGTTCTCCCCTGTATGGGCTAATAAAACTAGGTCAGCAGGTTGGAGCCATGCAGGCGTTTGGCACACCCACGCGAGTAGACGGCGAAGTATTATCTATGATGCCAAGACCCAAGACGGGCGAGTCAGCAAGGTCACGAGGCGTTAAAGGCAGGTGGTAGACTTACGGTCTTGAAGACACTCGAAGGTAAACATCGTTGGTCTTCCGTTGACTATAATCCAATGAACACAGTATTCCCCTTTCGACCAGCTCTTCTTCGAGCCTCCAACTTCCCATATTTGTGTAGTCTCACCAGGAGGCATTGGTGCAATTAATCGGTTCTAAAAGCGAGGAGACAGGTGGGTGTGGTGTGCAGTTGTGAGTGGATTGGAAGGCGAGTTTGAAGTCTTTTATATGTTCTTGCCTCTGCAGGGACTTGCCAGTACGGATCCACGGCTACCCTTTGGTTACCCCGAATACGTCATGCTTGTTGCACCGCAAAGTGTATCTGTTTTCACTAGAGACAATTGTCAATAACAACACGCCCTCCGCATGTTTCCCCAGTAACTTACGCAAATAAACATATCCCAGAGTATGGCTCCATCCTATGGCTATTTTTTTCACGGCTCCTCTGCAGCTGAGAGATTTTTACCATTCGGCTCATTATCGTCAAGTTCTGACCCGGGTCGTGCACAGAAGCAGCCGAACAGGGCTTCGCAAAGTAACTCCGATCACACGGCTCCAACCCAAATTCTTTGAAGATAACACAGATCTTTCAACGTCAACAGTCGTCAGTGTTTGGGAGATTTGAAGGTTGCCATAGTTACTTACAAGGCACTCCTTGTTTAACTGCCGAAGGGGTAGTTGTCCATATAAGATTCGAGAAAGGGCTCCCCGCAGCGTTGATGTGATTTTAATTCTTGCACACGTCATCCATAGATATGTAATTGATATCCCGGAACTCGGAACATGGGCTAATCATGTGCTCCATCGGATAGTGATTGGATTTCGAACACTGATGCTGAACGATGTCATTACTGGTGGAGTCCACTAGAGAAAGCTGTCAAGCTTTAGGAAAAAATAAAGATTCATCGATTACCATCTCGCCAGATTGGGACATATCGCCAAAAAGCACATGCGGTCTCTGGTGACGGGTGCCGTAAGCGTCAGGTACTCACGAGATATCGGAGACTCGTGGCGGCGCATCAACGGAAATAGCATCAGAAAACGTCATTTGCCCATAAGTCAAAGATTGGAGAATTATACTTTATGGTTAGTATCAGGTACGCCCCTGGTCCGTGCGAGAATGCGAGGAAATGTAAGAGATTCCACGGGTTCTACAGAACGGGCGCGAGGTGAGGGCTGATTTCAGTTTGCTGTGCTGGGTAGTTGCCTTCCTCTTTTTGACACCGTATTGGAAATAATCCCAGTCTGTGAGCTACCAGGTGCGGTAGGATGCGCCACGTTCGTGCTGCGAAGGACAACAAGATAGATGCCGAATCGTGGAAATCCATGGCCATTGTTTCCTTCTTGGTGGATTCGGGCAATAAAATGTTTCATCAGATAAGAAAAGTGCTTCAAGTCGAAACTTGAAGATGTAGCACGGATACACAGCCGACAGATACACTACTAGGAAGCGGGAAGGGCCACAATATATCGCGAAGTTCCGCAGAAGGTCCGATCAATCGATAGCAAGAACAAACCATCTCTGTGGTGTCCGAGCGTTTCCAGGTATTTTTCGAGCGTTTCCCCGAAACTGAGGTCTACGCAGTGGATCCGAGGAAGCTGTCTCTGCCGGTCGGAGTTGGTCAAAGGCCTCCCTGGAAATTGATTAGCTCAACAGTCCACTGGGGCTTGCTCGGAGGCGAGCACCAGGAATAGAACGTAACAGCAAAGAGGTGCTTTGGTAGACTACCGAGTAGATTGTCGTCCACGCAAGTCTGATGGTTGAGAATACCGTGTTCCGCGTCCCGAGTCTTACAACCAGTCATTCAGTTTATGTTATTGCGGGGGGCGGCGCAAGGAATACCGAAACAAATGAACGAAATTCAAAATGTCTGAACTGGTCGTTCGGGTACGACGGCGTGAAGGAGTCATGCGCTAGACTGACAGGCATGTAGCGCTTACGCCGTTCAAATTCCTTCCAAAGCAACGCGTGTTCGAAGCCGCACCTGTACACGCTTGGTTCAAGTTGAGCAGACTCCGACTTGTATGCCCAGGCCCTAATCAGAGGCTATACCAATTGCGGAATCCTCTCTGTCCGTGGCTATTGCTACTGTTGCGATGAGACGGTGTATTTCCAAAGAGACTCGTGTGCCCGAGTTGATCACCAAGTAAACGCAATGAAATTGGACTGAGAATTGGTGGTGGGTGGTCGATGAGGCATGCGCAGACGGAGAGAACCTCGTGATACATAGAGCCGAAAAGGAAGCCAAGGCACCTGCCTACAACCATGTTGTACCCGGCAGAATTTCATCTTCATCTCAGCTGAAGTTAGAATACCGTCTGGAAGAAGGCCAGATCAGAAAACGTTTCTATGTTGAGGAATTTTGCGTATACAGACCGGCAAGAAGGCTCCTCGCGAAACCTGTCAGACAATCTCCCTCCAAAGACGGCAGCGCCATGAAGCCAGTTAAATATTAGGCTGCATTTTTTTCAGTTCACGGCGCCCGAGAATATGGCGAGAGCCAACGGTGCCACGCCCAGCCAGAAGAGCGTCAAAGGGACTTCAGGCCACGTATTGAAGCCGATAGGTGTACTTCACTCGTTCGGCGAGCCTTCGCAACCCGAGGTCATGCATGGATCCGAGTCGCAGATACCTTGACCAGTGCGGAGCTCCATAATACCTTTGGCCATTGATAACCGATGATCAGTATCAAAGAGCATCGAAGCATCTTTACATACCATAGAAACTGGTAGCATCGATTCAACGTCGAAAGAAGTGAATTTCGCGCGTGCAATAGGGTACCGGGTCCTCCTTGCGACTGCCTGTGGTTCTCAAAGAACAAATAGATCGCGGCATGTGTTCTGATATGCATAGAGTTTGAGGTTCAGGTGCTGTCTCAGCTTCCGCCCCATTGAACTCCTTCTTGCGGTCGTCGCGAAGACATTGTTAGCTTGTTTCAGTACATTGTCTTGTCAGCAAGAACGTGATCCTTAAATTGAAAATCGAACGTCCTTAAGACTATTTGAGTACATAGGGAAAGGTACCGTACTCACAGAACGCGAATTGAGGTTTTCCATTTTTTCTCTTCTCTTTGTGGTTGAAAAGAGGGACGGATGATTTTGCAGCGCATAAACAGCATAACTGCGGTGGATTTTTCTTTGGGAGGGAGTGACAGAACTAGAAGGATCATGGATGGCTGCAATTGTATCGCCACTTCGGCATATGAAATAAAGACGCCCGCAACACTAGGATATAAGAAGTGCGGTGGAACGGACGATGAAATAGGAATGTTAACAAAGAAAAAAATCTGGCTATAGAGTGATATGCATAAAGAAATTCAGGCGCCAAAAGCATCCAACAGAGATTCAATTTAAATTTCAAAACCAAAACTCCGATTACGTAACTGTGATACTCGGGTCTCGGCCCGAAATGCGACGCAATTTGCTTCATCGCCACCACGACGGCCGTCTTCCTCTCGACAGCTTCATATTGCGGTACACTTTAGAGAAAAGATTACACAATGTCCTGGTTAATTCAGTAATATTGTGTGCAGCAGGATTACCCACTGACTTGACTTCCCAATCCCCTTAACACTCATCAACGGACAGCCGTCTCTTCCTGTGCCTCTTTACTCGAGCCTAAGAATCTCAGAAATCCTTTTGCTTGTCTCTTCACCTGGACAACTCACGGAGCTTCTTCAAAAGCATTGTATATTTTGGATACACTCCGAGCTCTCTCTGACGCGTCGAACGATGACATCAAGTAGTCAACGATACCTTTCTGGTCCCTGATAATACGCTCGCAGGCATTCTTTTACTATAATGACACTGTTAACATATACCTCTTGCCTTCGCCGTGTCCTTTGGTCGAGGTAATGGTCAAACACATCAACAAATGGTCGCATCGCTTTGAATGGTTTTTGCAAAACATACAAATTGACTCTTCAGATTTGTCCTTGTTTCCATAGTTAATGGTGAACGCTGTCTGCAGCGTAATATGTACTGGCTGGAGAAGTTGCAACCCGACATCGTGTATCGTAACCAGAGCCATAACATAGAACCGCCACAGGTCTGATTCATAGAAATACCAATGCATGTGCTCGAACTCTCCAGAGCGGAACAAGGGTCTAACTTTATTTAAGCTCCACTCTAGGGTCAACGTCGAGGCACGGTGGGCTTCCAAGAAATGATGCTGTGGACTTCTTGAGTTTGTGTCGTATCGACAAGCTCTCTCGACTGACGGACTGCACGCCCATGTTGCCGAATGCAGGACTTGGACGGTGCCGTGCGACCCTCCAACTTCTTATCGTACTAACTAGAAGCCCTTCACTAGATTAATGGCGACCGAAACGTTTTGAGGGTATTTTATCCTTTTACCTCAAAGGGTTAGCAAATCAGAAAGTGTCTGATGTGTCGGGAAAGGGATGACCGTACAGCTACTAGGCTAGCGCTCGCCGCTGGTGAACCGGGGGTTGACTCGGGCGAGAGCATGATACGGCTATAAGACGGCTGTAATTCGCAGATTGAATAAAGCCCGCATAATCAAACCATGACTTTACAAGTAGATGGTTAAGGTGGACGAATACTCCTAGCTCGTATATAACGAAGTGCATAAGGAGAGAAATATTCCGACGCCCAAGAGCATAATAACTAAAATTTGAATAATAATAAAATAACGGCTGAAGTTGGAGGTACGATCACGTGAATCTAACGTTCGGTCAGCGGCCCGAAACGCGATCTACAGTTTGAACTTGGACCATTGCTACCTACGACAACTGTCTTCCTCTCGGCGGCTCTACAGCACGATACCCATACGGAAAATACTTGCATGTTTTCATTTAACTCTATAATCTCTTGCGCAGCAGAATGGCTTACTGAGGTACAACACCTGGGGTGCTTACTTGATTCTCTAATCCCTTCGCCACTTGCCAAGGACCCATGCCCAGCTGTCTCTTCTCGGGCATTTCCTTTACTCGAAGAGCTCAGAAATATTCTGGTCTCTTCACCAGAACAGCTCATCGAGACCCCCTCAGAAGTACTGGATATTTTGGATTTGATACTTTCGACCGTTGGCGCCCTCAGAACTCTCTCGTGCGCGTCGAAGAATAATGTTACGCAGTCAACAATAGCGTTTTTGTCTCTTCTGATACGCTCTCTGGCTTTTGTCTGTTATGACAAATCATATACATTGTGAGTGCGAACGATATGAGGCTAGATGTACATGCTAATGAAAATCGGGCGCAGGCAAGAAGCTGCTTTCGTTCGACCACGGTTATCGCACGTGCGAAGTTTTATGGAGGACGGACGTGCTTCACTGTTAGTGTCTCATGTCGCCGAAGATATTCAACGACCGAAGCCGGCCGTAGACGATGAAGCTTCGGGGCGCCTGCCTATCGGGACCGCGGAACGATCAAGCAAACCATCACAGGAAGAATGCGACTCGGAAACTTCCTACGACGACGAATCATTCTCCGACAGTGACACCAGCTATGAACGCACGGAGGCTTCAACGGATCCGACATCTGCCCAGTCATCCTACGTTCCCCTTGATGCCCACGTTCTCGCTTCTTGGCGACACCCGAATTCTGTTGTTCTCCCGTATCTTTGTGTCACCGATGAGGATGAAATTTTCAGCCTAATGAGCGGTGTTGTTTATCAGCGATCTACTTGGGGAATTTCCGAGCCTGTTATTGGAATTATCCTGTCAAAAACAGGGTTCGTGGGCCGAGTGGTGCTCGGTTGGCTTGATAAAGTATGCGCGGACCATGATGTTCTAGTGTGTCGGCTTCTCCTGACTCATTACCGCCACTGACGGAATTTGAATAGCCCGCAGTTCGTTTTGCGCACGCAGATGGGACGCGTATAGACTCCTCGTTAAGAGTGTACGACCTTACCGACCCCGTCAGTGCTCTCAAATTTGCACAATTTAGCATCAGCCTTCGGGTGCATGTTGAGGGAATCGTTGCCCAATGCGGAACTCCGACATTCAACCAAGTTTCGTGGAGATCAGATACTATCAATGATGACAGTTCCGGCGCCAAAGAACAATGGGAAGAAAGGATCTTTAGCTGGCTAAATACCGTTGAAAGATGGTAGGTGCATCTTCATTTAACCTTCTCTTGTCCCTCATATATGTAACAGCAATGCGGACCACAGAGGACCTTTCAATCTTTCTACAGCTGAATACTCCCAACAGCGCGAGAAGCGATTGCCCTCTAAGACAAGGTCCTCACCCTGTCCCAGGCGCCCTACGTCTGTGGATAGCGAACTCGATCTCCCCTCAGGGACGCCTGCTCCATTTTTACCTGACGTCAGTCTGACATATCCCCCCGAACCTTCCCTTAAAGGTACAGGTTCGAAGATCCCGTCAGATACAGCGCTCGCTCAGTCAGAGGAACGTAGAAGACCAGAGTAAGTAGCGACCGCTTATGCTTCTCTGAGTATCCTCCTGACCATTTTTCCAGAGCAAAGACTGATGATGGGTCCAATAAGGAAAACACTGGTATGCGATTGAAGAGCGCGGACGCATCGTCTTGTTTGGCGTAGGCCTTCCATCTTGCTTGTTTAGGCTATGCATTCTGACTTCATGTCAGGCTGGGTGCAAAGTCCTTAGCTGGCATATCCCCTACCGCAAAGTTGTCCTTCTCGAGTTATGGACATGATTGGAAAATCATCGGTTTGGTGAACGTACAGATCAAGATTTATGCCTCGGTGTATTCCGGATGTTGGAGTTAACGAGGTAGGAGCGTGAACATGGTGAACGAGGAAAAAGTTTTCGGAAGAGAACGGATGCTAGGATAAGACGTCGTAACATTACTACATAGGTAATAAGTAAATACGGTCAAGGATAGATATGTATAGGAGGTACTCACATCTCAGCGTTATGGTTGAAAGCTGAGATGTGCGGAACAGTGTGACATGCCGAAAAAGAAAGGAATATCAAATAGGTAAGTGAACGTATGCATATCGTACTATTTCTACGTCTAACACTTCCCCTCGAAACGTAAACAGTTCGCTTACATGATGCCCAGTGCCTCCATAAACTTCTTGAATTTTGGACAAGCCAACGGTTTCGTGAGGATGTTGGCAACCATGTTATCAGTTGGGCAGTACATCAGTCTGATGTGGCCTCACTCGATAGTTTGGCAAATGAAATGGTACCGAACTCCAATATGTTTCGTTCGTTCATGGAATACTGAATCCTTGGTGATAGAAAGTGCATTTTGACTATCAGAGAAGAGGATAGTAGAGTTTGTTGGGTAAATGGAAGGGTTTGCAATGAATATGGAGAGCTCTGAGAGTAGTTTGTGAAGCCATATCATGTTCTTCGATGCTGGTGTGAGTCCAACATATTCTGATTCACCGGTGGAGACAGTAACAATTGGTTGCTTTCTCGATGTCCACATAACAGCATCTTGACCCATGAATAGGACAAATCCAGACATAGACTTTCATCCAGGCTGGTTGGCATATGCTGCATCATGATAGCCCTTAGGACTGATGCCAGGACCACCAATTATGAGCCGTTGATCATGCGTACCCTTGAGATAATGGAGGACTCGGAATCCTGCTTTTAGGTGAGTTGAACATGGGTCTTCCACGAATTGTGATAACACTGATACCGGATAGCTGATTTCAGGGTGGGATCCAACTGCGACATACATGAGAGACCCTAGCAGCTCACGATAGAGTGCTTTTTCATGTGGCATAACAGATTCTGTGGATATGGAGAGTAAATCCAGGTTTAGATCGAGATTTGCTTCCATTGGTGTTGCAAATGGTGCCATATTCTGAACTCTGAATCGTTTTGTGATCTGGTCAATGTAGGCTGGCTGTCCAATGCTGATAGTGCATCTTTCCCAGTCCTGAGTGATATGCATCCCCAAGAGCCAATGTATGGGTCCAAGATCAACTAACTCGAAATGTGAGTCTATTTCTCATTTGAATCGATCTGATTCATTTTAGGAGTCTGTGATGATGGTGAAATCATCTGTGGCAACTGCGACAATGGTATATTTGGTCTCTGATTTGATCTGGTAGAAAACAGCCTCATCTGCATTGCTGACAGTGAATTCTAGAGAGATCATTGTTGCCTTCAGGGTCTGATACCAGCCGCGTCCTGCTTGTTTTGTGCCATACAGATATTTGTGCAGCTTGATATAAATGTTCTGATCTTTGAGGTGTTCCAGGATTGTGAAGAATTCTTCATATCTGTTTGGGAACTTGATATAGATTTCCTCAGTGATGTTGGCATGCAGATACACATTTTTGATATCGGCTTGGTCTATAATTGCATTTCAAGAGGCAGCTATGGAGAGTAGGATGCAGAGAGTGGGAAGACGGACAACTGGGGCATAGGTGTTGAAGTAGTCAATGTCTTGGATCTGAGAGAATTCTTGGGCTACAAAATGGGACTTAGCCTTTTCGAGCTCACCAGTTTTGTTTTGTTTGATCTGGTAGACAAACCTTGTACCCACGATGTTTGCATCTGTGGGAACATCTTCTCTTTTCATCACCTCTCATGCTTTCTTCTTCTCACACTGCCTTACCTCTGCAAGCATTGACTCGCACTATTCCCCTTCATCAGAACCACTCAGTGCTTCCTTCATAGTTACTGATTTAACATCCACCATCATAGCATAGTCAACTAGTGAGTAGCTGTCTGGTTCATCATCATCATCTGATTCTGACTCGTCTTCAAGTGCTGTTGCTGCAATTCCAGCTGTAGTGGAATATTTGCACAAGTCTGGAGGTGCAAGTTGACCAGGTTTTGGAGCTGCAGATCACTTAGGGCAGCTGGGTTGAGGAATAGGATCAGATTCTATATCTGTGAGTGGAGATTCAGAATGCTCTGAATGAGTTTCTGTGAGTGGTTTATCTGGCAGGTTTTTGAAGGGTTTAGAAGCGGTTGATGACTTTGGGACAATAGGGTCGGTATCTTCATCCTCCTTCTCGACTATGAATGATTCTGGAGTCAGATCATTCTTGTTGAAGTATACATCACATTCAATGCTGACTTTTCACTTTTTGGGCCAGTAAACTCTCCAGCTTTTGGCTTCAGTATCAATACCCACAAAGTATATTTCAATAGCATATTCTCCAAGCTTCTCTGGTGCCTTTACTTGGATCCAGCATTAGCATCCCTAAGGGTGAAGATCTGAGATGTTAGGCTTCCTGCTGATTGCTATCTCGAATGAGGTTTTCTCTGATAGTATCGCTTTTGTTGAGGTGCAGTTGTAGATTCATTCAGCATGCCAGTGAGCTTCAGCCCAGAGGTATTTTGATAACCCTGAACTAATTAAGAAAGCTCTAGTCGTATTCATCAGGTAGCCATTTGAACATTCAGCAATCCCATTCAACTATGGGGAATCATGTACATTAAGATGTCAAACAGTCCCCTTTGGTTTGAGATGCTGACCAAACTCTTCACTAGTGAATTCTCTCCCTCAATCTGTACCAAGGATCTTGATGACCTCTACACCTCGCTGAATCTTGATCCATATCTCATAACATTTATATGACTCAAAGGTATTCAATTTCTTTGATAAGTATTTGGATTTTGATTCATGGGTGTGTAAGTCATAGAATGTGCAGACATAGTGGGCTCCCCCTAGTGATGCTATAGACATCGGGCCCATCAGGTCTCTGATAATCTTGTCACTGCTATTGTTGATATATTTATATTGGCTTTGTTTTAGAAATGGCTTGCACTTTGCTTTGGCCTTTACACAGGTCTTGCAAAATTCCGGTTTGGAGTTGAGATCAAGCTTGATTCCTTCGATATGGCCATTGACATACATGCAGTGAAGAGCAGTGTGACTTTGGTGAGCACAAATGTTATGTAGCTCAGTGATGTTCACCTTGAGCTTACCTGCTGCTATAGTGACATCTGGTTTGGCTGCCGTAGTTTGCTGTGTATTTAGAGTTAAGATTATGTATAAGCCATCAGCTTCGGGGATTTTTGCAATGATCTTAGCATCTGGCCATGGTGTGCAGATATACATAGTGTAGTCGGAGGGTTCAATATGAATAGGAAATCCAGTGCAACTGACTTGTGAGAGTGATATAAGGGTGTAGGCCATTTTCGGTGCATGATATGCATTTTGAAAACTTGCAATAGTGAGTTTCTGTCCCTTTCCCATGGGAAGTGGTAGTTAAAGATCCTCTTTTCCTATCACATAGAAAACTTGGCCATTCACAGCTTTGATGGGCTTTGGTTCAATTTTGGTATAGTTTTTAAACCTCTGACATTCAGGTGAGTATGTTTTCAATGCTCTACAATCTGCTAATGTCATAACATTCTCCTCTTTTGCCATATAGACATCACCTTCAGCTCTATAGTCAGATGTGCATATTAATGCCACATTCTTGTGATCATTGTCATCAGCTACAATGGCAATAACATGTTCATCATCACTTTCATCAATAGCTGCAGATGCTGACTCTTTTGCCTTTTCCTTCTCCTTAGCCTTGTTCTTTTTCAAAGCTGGGCCTTATCCTGTCTTTCCACTGCCTTCACACTAACAATCTGCAATGAGGTGGCCAGTTCTACCACATGCTGGGTTTGTGTATTTGAGATGAGATTGATCAGGTCTTTTCTTTGACTTCCCTCCAGAGTTCTGGCCCTTTCTTTTGCTCTGTTGTTGAGCAGATATTGCTACGTTTTCAGCAGTGGCCTTCAATGCAATCTCCTCATCCCATTCTTCATGCAGGGCTGCAACTAGGATGTCTGATGTCAGGGCCTTTCCAGTAAACTTGCTGGCAGCAGAGAGGGTGCGATGGATATGATCATAGGAAGGTGGAAGTGATTTTTGGATCGTCAAAGTATACTGATTGTCTTTAATCTTTAGATCTATCCCTTCAATTCATTCATGGAGGACTTTCATTTTGGCAAGATGTTCACACATATTGCCTTCATCAGGGCATGCCATGTTTCCAAGCCAAGTAAGGAGGTGCTCTCACACGAGATCACCCTTGCCAGTCATGACAGCAATGAGCTTTCTTCAGACAAGGGCAGCTGTTGCCTTGCCTTTGATCTCATTGAAGGTAGAGTCAGAAATGGCTTTGTAAATGATATTACACATCTTTGCCTCTTTCTGCTCATATTCCTCCAGCTTATCTAGGTCATCATCTGAGAGTGGATGTGAAAATGCAGTATCAGAGGACTGGTAGAAGTTTCCTCTGTGCTCGACAGGGTGCAGGGGTATGTGAGCTGTTCCTCAGAGGTGCCGGCCAAGGCCCTTGTCCAGGAACTTGGTGGTGAGCTTCTCTGAAAATACTACCCAGTTCGATCCATCATCTGCAAGCTTTGTTGTGCTAACTAGCTTTATTTCAGTTGTCATGGACATGCTGGTAGCGGGGCCCATAACCTGTTGGAGTTAATGAGGTAGGAGCATAGACATGGTGAACAAGGAAAAAGTTTTTGGAAGAGAATGGACACTAGGATAAGACATCGTAACGTTAATCTCAGCATTATGGTTGAAAGCTGAGATGTGCAGAACAGTGTGACATGCCGAAAAAGGAAGGAATATCAAATAGGTAAGTGAACGTATGCGTATCGTACTATTTCTACGTCTAACACCGGATCCGAGATCAAAGAAATGGAGATGATCGCATCGGAGATCAACGAGATGCTCAGATTTTATGATGAAATGACCGAATATATGAAGCCCCCCATGGAGGTAAGTGCATCTGGTGGCTACCTACATTCCTTGTCACTTAGACCTCTTAGTATGAACTGCCCGTCGTTGACAAACGGGTTGAGAAAGTGCGAAGTCACTTACTCGTACAAGCCAGCACATACCTTGGCGGCAAGAATACTCCTGAGCTCCCTCAAGAGTTGTGGGAGGTCATTTCCGGCTGTTTCTCGTCTGTCTTGTGGGCGTCGATCGGATGCTCGAAGGGGGCAGGCGGTAAATATCAGAATGAAGCTAAAGCCCGCTATGAGTAGGATGTTCTGCTCAATCTCGGCTTTGTGAACATCCATGAGCTAGGCTCCGAATGACTGATGTAAGTCCTTTGAGTAATGACTGTGTACTCCGTGCTCATTGGTATTCCAGCTTCGAGAGAACACTATCGCTGTTCATCTCGACCTGCATCAGTACGAACGCCATCGATGTCTACCCAAACGATTGTAATCGACGAAGGGCAGGAAACTGCTGCTCAAGCACGTCTCGATGATGAGGCGAAGCAACTCGGCGACAAGAAAAATGGCACTCCGGTGGCCAAAACGGAGGATCTCTCCCACGCGTCTGCGGTGACGTGCTCTGAGACTAAGTCAGCACCTAAGATGTTTTTCCCACCTGGAGTAGTGATGGACGTCAGAGAGCTTCGCACCAGATCTTTGTTGGCAGTTCTACTCGCCAAGCTCAAAGCCTACTCAGACTTACGCGAAGGTTCTTGTACAGGCCAAAATGTACTTGGGAGCTTCGGTTAGATGTCTCGCGAGTCCGGCAGTCATCAGGCAAGGCATTTTCGCGTTAGCTACAGATGGTGTCGAAGGGGCTGTGCTCATGGCCTGGTATTCGAGCGATTCCGAGGCAAGTCCTCTTCTCCTCATTTCCGCACCTATATTCATCTCTTGTTACTAGATCGCCTATATCGTCGAACGCAATATGCGGACTTTCAACATCTCCTCGCCCTTCGAGGCTTACCATTTCGTGACGGTCCCTCTCCGTCTGCGTCGATATGGTGATACTACCCTGAAGGACGCTGTTGAGAAGGCGTTAGAGGCTAAATGAGATTTACGTGCACATGCTTTCTACTTGCTAACGAAGATTTGTTATCTAATTCGTGTACTTGTGATAGATATATTTGAACTGCACTGTTAAATTAACACATCTGAGTACGTTTCAGTAAATCAGCATAGATAAATTAAAGCACACTACGCTGAGATTTTAAACCTCAGCGTTCGAACTTCAGTGTATTTTGGGCTGTAAACCAAGGTGCACGGATTGGACACCTTGAATGTCTTCGGGCATCTGTCTTCAGGTTATTTGGCTCCGGTCAGCCTGCTTAAGTAGAGATAATCTGGCATTGCGAGCCACCTTTCTCTAAACAGTCCCAATTAGCAAGACGCCAGTACAGACGCTAACGGGGAGGGATCTCAATGGCAAGAACCTGGCGTCTTATCAGAGAAGCCGATTAAGAGTGCGAACCTGTCTTTTACTGAGCCCGGTGGCCTGTGGTTTATACCAACGCCTGGGCTGTACCGGCGTATTGCTCGCAGGTCTGTGACGTAGTCGGAGCGCCCTGGAACCTGAAATATTCTCATCTCCGAATTGTAAAAAAAAACAAGGAGCGTAAGAGCCGACTCGAGGGAATCATATCAGCCCTTTGATGGTAAAATTTATCAAAACAGAAACACGTATTGGTAGTGGCCGCCTTGAAAGCAGAGGACAGTCTACCACCGGGTAGTGATATTCCGTCACATGGAGTAGGAGCTATCTCACATGTGTCCTCTAACAAACGAACAAGAAAGGAAAGCGAAGCAGTCTTATGTATGATTCTCTCGAGTTTCTCCTAGTTTGTATGACATAGGAATCTAGCACTGGCCATACTTTGGTACTAAGACCAAAGAGCTGAGCGCGAAAGTATGCAAGTTTGAGGTGATGGTAGGTGGTAATATTAGAGTACGGGCTAGTTTATGTATGATCGTGCTGGTGCAATGCATTGACAGGATACAGACCAGCCGAGATAGAAGGTAACACGCGCAAGACACCCATCAGGAAAGGTCGCCGGAAAGTAAAAGTTCAGTTGCTCTTGGAATTACGAGGTCAAAATGTCTAAACACACATACTCACTAAATTCAATGAAATTCGGCAGTTCATCCTACATACTCCCATACATGTCCACAGGACCTTTCTTTGCAACGACGTCGATGGCTGAGACCAGACGCCTCCGAATCCATTACTCCAGATAACACCGATGGAAGCCATGAATATATCATATTTTTTCAGTGCATAATAAAGACCACGGAGTGATTGCTTGAAGTCAAATGTATATTGAACAACCTAATTCCAGCCCGTGGCAGCTTCATCAGCACCCCAGCCCCCAGTACCAGTCGCTGGCTCTGCAGCCCAGTCGGTCGAAGGGTTGGGGTCGGCGGCCCAGTCAAGGTTACCTACGAGAAAACAGATGAGAAAAAAAATCTTCGGTTAAAAAGGAAAAGGTAAATCACCTTCTTGACCGACCAAGGCGGGGTTGACACTGCCGGCCTGGGGTGCACTCGACACATCCCACTCTGTAGCAACGGCAGGCTCCTCGGCACCCTGCTGGGCGGCAAGCTTAGCCGCAGCCTCCTCCTGCTGTTGCTTCTCGACCTCCTCAGGGTCCCTGTAGAAGAACATGTCGACCATGACATTCCAGCCGTCGCTCGTACGGGGGATTGTGCCGCGGAGCCTGAGGACTTCACGGGCGAGCAACCACCAGATGAGACCTATCGAATGCCTCGTCTTGTTGTTAGTGGGGATGGCAATGTCAACAAATTTAAGAGGAGCGTCGGTATCGCAGAGAGCAATGACGGGGATGTTGACATACGAAGCCTCACGGATGGCTTGGTGGTCAACACGGGGGTCGGTCACGACGATCAGACGGGGTTCCTTGAACGACCGGGTGATGTAGTTGGTGAAAGAACCGGGCGTGAATCGTCCGGCAATGGCCTGAGCACCGGTGTTGGCAGCATATTTCAGGACAGCACGGTGTCCGTAAGGACGCGCAGAGATGACACAGACGTCGTTGGGGTTTTCGATAGCGACAATTGCACGGGCAGCGAGAACAATCTTTTCCCAGGTCTTTCCGATGTTCAGGACGTGGATTCCTAGCAGACATTTGAGGATAAAACTGCGAAGAATTGGAGAGTTGCTAACCGTCAGCCCGTCGTTTCCAGACGTACGGCTCCATCTGCTTATCGCAGTTTTTTGTGCCAATGTGGCATTGTGCAGCGAGAAGGAGCTGGATCTCCTCCTCAGTAGCAGCCAGGACAGATGGTAGTTTCGAAGCCATATTTTGACCTGTAGAAAGACGGGTCAGTGGTTACATCCAAATCTAAACCTCCGAATCCAGCCTCAAATAACGACTTCTGCCTTCATTCTTTCGCTAGGAGGGGCACAAAACGGCAAGGAAGACACTCACGGTGATCTTCGACGGCTTGCTGACGATGTCGACGGGCCCTGGAGTCTCTTTGTGTCGTTCACAGTGTAGGCGCGCACGAAATTTGGATGCCCTATCTGGGCTTTTTCCCACGCCAGTGGCATCAAACTGCGGACGGATAAGGAAGGTGCTTCACACCCGTAGCGCTGCTACCGTATCGCGCGACTTGACCACCACCACCTTGGAGTAGCCAACACTATCTACTAACCACCCGTATATCTCTCTGCCAACATGTCGACCCGACCTCTTAACGATGATGAAGTCCTCACTGAATTGAACAAAATGGTACCCGGCGGAACCCTTCCTAATGGCGGTTGGCTAATGAACTGGATAGGTCGCTTTCATCAAGCAGGAGGCACTAGAGAAAGCAAGAGAAATAAAGATAAAGGCAGATGAGGAATTTGCCATTGAGAAGGTGCCCATCCTGCACCTGGATGATGTCCCTAACTAACAACGTCATAAGGCAAAACTGGTCAAGCAGGAACAGCAAGCTATCGACGCGCAGTACGAGAAGAAGAGAAAGGGCGCAGAGGTCGCCCAGAAGATGTTGGTGTTTTCCGGTCTCCATCACGATACCCTGAACACCCCCTGCTCTACAGTGCCCAATCTACGTTAACTAACAAATCCCGGCTCAAGCTGCTCCATCAACGCGAACAGCACCTCCAGGAACTCTTTTCTACTTCGCGTTCAACAGTGCTGACTCTCGCCGGGGATAAGGGGCGCTACGTCCAGTTCCTGGAAGGCTTCATCTCCCAGGGGTTCTTGCAGCTTTTCGAGCCTTCTGTCACCTTGTACGCTAGAAAGCAAGATGTATCTTTGGTGGAAGAGGCGGCTGCGAATGCTGCGTTGACATACAAAGAGATCAGCGGGCGGAAGGTGAAGTACGATGTCGAGGGATCTTTGGGTGGAGATGGGTATGTCTCAAGCAGGTTTCTTTCCCAGAAGGAGGACTGACGAGTTATTTAGCGCCGGTGGAATCAAACTTGTCAGTGGTTCGCGTCGTATTACCATCGACAATACTTTGGATGAGCGTCTGAGGCTCCTCGAAGACCGGGTTCGTTTTGCTTGCTTTCTCTTCTATGACGTACTGAAATATGCGGTAGATGCTTCCTGAGATCAGGAACGATCTCTTTGGACCTAACGAGAATCGTAAATTTTACACATAATCGACATACGCTATCCAGATAATTGTATTCATATACCATTCTTGTTACCACCTCGGATCCTTGGCTACAGTCTCAGTTTCTTAGATCTCTTCTCGTGAATCCGTATGGTCAACGTTACTTCGTCTTTAAACATCGAATAAAAAACAACATGAAGGAAGGCTGCAGATGTTTGAACGCACCAGGCCACATACGTTCGCGCTCTGCAATAGTTATGGTTGTATAACCCTCGATTCCAGATGCAGGCTTTCGTGACTGCGTTTGTATGGTCAGCTTGCTTTTGAAATTAACGTGGGTCTCAAGGTTGTACTACAGCTTGATCTGTCGTGGAAAGCCTCTTGTTTGAACTCCGGAAACAACAACGATACTTGAGATCTGAGATGTCTCGGGTTCAAGACATTGACCGAGCGTTGGTGAGAGAACCCACAAACCACTAAAGGGATATATCTCGTACATCCAAACAAATTTCATTGTGCCTAGGAACAAGAGAATCTCGGTGCTTCTCTCCGAGTAGTAGAATCCCCCATATGAAGACTGTTATGGGTTAACATAAATGAATAACAGCAATAAAGCAACTGAGGCATATATGTGAATACTATGAGATATCAAAGCTGCTGGACCAACATCAGACATAAGTATAACACAGGAATCCACCTTGGGTGTCCACTACATCTCCCACCTATCCGTGCGCAAAGCATCAATTATATCTCTTGCCACGAAACACACAACAACTCACCGTAGCGTTAGCAATTAGTTCGTAAACATACAATTTCGTAGCTTCACTCGTTGCCTACAAGAACGAGAGACGTTGAAAAGGGTCATCGATCACAAAAAATGGAAAGACGTACGACGAATCCCGTCGGAGGTGCTTTTCCTGTCTCATTTCCCGCACCTACGAGGTCGTGGATCCTCGTCTGGTTCCTGCCTTGCCATTTCCACCAGACCTGCTCGTATTTTCAATTAAAAAAGCTAAGGGTATCGATAAGAACCAGCGCACATAGTCCAAGTATCCATGATGCATCCAGAAAAGCGGATCATTAGGGGCGGTTAAGATATTAATCATCTAAGGAGGAAGCGTCACAACTGCCGCACTCTCATCAGAAAACACAGGAAAACTCACGTCTCCTCCGATGCCCCCATGTCCAGCTCCGTGCAAACTGGAAGAGACGGACCTCTGGAACTGCGCAAAGGTCGTCGTAGACATCACGGCATCCACATAGGTCTGGTTGGCTTGTACAGAGTTCTTTACGTCCCCTTTACGCGTGAGCCTATGATCGGTGTTGGTCATCCCGGGCCCGAGATGGACGGTCAAATTCGCAAAGGGTCCGGAGGGAACGAGATAGCTCGACGACTCATCGCCTTCACCGCCAAAGTCGAGAATGGTAGTTGAATTGGCGAAAGCACCGGCATCGGGGACTTCGTTCCAGTACGGGATCTGGTATTGGACGCGTGTGGAATGGAGAAAGTTGGGGAGAGGTGATGACTTACGGGACCTCTGTATCCGCATTCTCGACGAAGCAACATTGCGTGAGTATGGACATAGTATCGATGGACCTGTGGGGTGTCGTTAAGGGACTTTTCAGGTATGTAGGACTGGAGTCAGCTCACAGCTAGGAATCTGATCAGCGACTATGTTAGTGAATGTTGTGTGCTCTAGGTGAATGCGAACAACGAACTGTCCAGTTGGATGCCAAAGGTCACCCAGATCTGTGGTGTTTGATTGTACTGAATGCACGCCGACCTGTGGGGCAGAAAACTTTAATACAATTTATATGCAAAGAAGATCCCTACGAGATCGTCATAGCGTGAAATCACACCGGGAATGCTAGTTCGAGCAGGTGCTGCGTAGAGGCACAGCTCGGCGTTAAAGTATGCTGTCTTCTGCTGGCTCGACAATGTCGTCCTGAATGGAATAACGGTGAAGTAAGAATCAATCTCATATGAACTTTAGGCGCGTTTACCATTCGACACGCGTCTCCGGAGAGGTACATCCGGACGACGAGCTAGGCCACCACCAAGTCGAATCCGATGCGACGGGCTTCGCAGATGCACCAGAGACTATAGCAAGGAGCAAGAAGAGCATAACCCGAACGTATGTACCAGAAGATGTCATGAAGATAGATCGACAAAGGACGAAGGGGAACCCGGCAGCTAAGATTTTATATGCGTTCAATGGACCTCATATTTCTGATGAATTGCTTACTGATTATCAATATCTCGTATATGAGACGTGAACGCCATATCGCGTTCCTGTATGAACTGCCATTGCGAGAATCGAAGCCGCTAGCCGTCGCTGATAGCTGATAGAAGTTCCATTGCCGCAACTCAGCCGTACCATCAGGCCCTCGAGTAGCTCAGAGAAGACGAGGACAAGGGCGCTAAGAAAACAACCGGTCCTTCCACAGACTGGCGAAAAATGCCAGGGACAAGAACCTGCAAGTCATGATAATTTTTTGTGGGAGGAGCACAGTAGTAATTTTTTTTGTCGGGTTTGATTGACGACCTTCGGAAGTCTGATTTGAACCTGAAACACACAGCTGACGATAAAAGTGACAAGGTCGTAATTGAACGAAGAAGCTCTGGAATGACAGAAGACGTTGACATCGAGGCCTTTTTGAATATGAATATGAGAAAAGTGTCGGGCCTGATCAAGATTGTAGAGATCGCCGAATCCGAGTCCGCCAATATATATATATATACAGTTTATGCTTCACGACAACCAGCTCCGGAGGCTCCATTGAAAAGGCGGCAAGTAAAATAGCTGCTGCGTTCAGCAGCCAAAAGACCGCTGAACCCTGGTTCATAACATCCGATATCTCGTAAGGGCTTTAACGCCACGTCCCGAACGTCGAAAGTTGTGTCTGTCGGGGGACAAATAGGTTACGGAATTGATCATGGGTGAGGCAAATATGCGACGCCTCGCGCGGCATTGGAACTTGGGTGGACGACATCGACTAGTTGAGTGGAGTGCGATGGCCTGGGGAGGTAGAGGGAGAAAGATATTTCCTGCAGCTCTTTTCCACGTAGTCACCATACACCCGCCTATTTCCGTGAACTTCAGGGGACAGTTTTCCTGACTGATCGATGTTTGCGCTCAAGTTAGTACTATGATAGTAGCATGTGGATCGTTAGTCAGCGGCGGACAAAGGATTGGAATAACAAGAACACTCCAAACCCTGAGAAACTTATAAGACCAACGTCAAAAATGAAGCTTTAGCCGACTGTAATGAGTAGAAACTTGTAAGGAGGGGAAGAATTCATGGGAGTTGAACTGACTTCGAATATTCCCCACAAACAGCCCACTGGCTCCACGGCGCCCTTGCGCAGTCCCAGTGATACTTACAGCAACCTGTCCAAGGGCGATTTCGGCAGTTTCTCAGGTGCTTATATCGCATCGCAATTAGGTCTGTTCAGTTCTTAGTTCAGTTCGCTCAGCTCGTTCGTTGGGTGATTTCAAATAGCATTTCAGAGCCCGCTAGGAGGTTCGTTACTGCGCGGATGAGGACAGAATGCTGGCTCAAATAATTATTCCTCATCCCATTTTTTATTTTCATACCACGCTTGCCCATAGTCTACATTAACATCTATTACTCATAAAATGGTGAAGAAAAAGGTCCACAGGCTACTGTGTAACAGCCATTAAAATCTCCCTTCCTAGGATTTACTGGCTGCTGCTGGAGCAAATGCAGCTACATCACCACCACCTCCATTACCCCCATCGACACCACGTCCAAGCCGGCATTCCTCTGATGGGGAACTGGAAGTAAGATCCCCAGAATCCATCTCCGTATATACTTGAAGCTATATCCAACTGGGCCATTGTCATAAATTCTAGCATGTCTGCAACATCTGGATCTCAGAAGTCAAGATCTCCCAGCCTCCCAAGGTCTTTATCAGCTGCCTCTTGATCCAATGATGCACTGAGATCTTCATCAACATCAGCAAAACCAAGAAAAGATCTTTCAGCTTTTAGTCTTAGTTTTCTAATCTTAGGATATCTTAATCTTGGTGGTCTTTCTTCTCTAATCTTTCTGGTCTTTGGCAATGAAATATTTCTTCTCCTGCCAGGATGACAGTCCCACCAGTGGTCTCTGTATGATCTATGGTCACATTAGATAGTAGATGCATGTATGTATTGATTTGTCAGATAATATGAATCTATTTGACCTCTGCTAGTACCAATGTTTTATAAAATCCACTACAAATGACTCATAGAAGCAGTACTACCCATTTTATCCCCAGCTGACTCTGACTCTTCAACTGCTGTGATGACATGGGTGTGATGAGTCCTGTGCTGTTCTATGATCTCCAATTTGACAAATTCAAACCTCCAGGTAATGTTGACAAGCAATGCAGAGGAATCATCACTGACAATAAGAAGAGTCTGAATGAGGAAAAAGGCTGAGACTGAAATCTATAATATATGCTGATGACAGTTGGAGAGGAGGCTGGCATCAGATGGGCCAGCATCCACTCAGGGTCAAATGTAATGTTGTGCACTGAAAATAAAAGAGTTAAGAACTAAAAAGAAGATCAAGGTTAAGAAAAAGTGACTTATAAAGAACTTTCTTGGCCACTTGATGACTCAGTTGAGCTTTTACTGCCTAGTCATCTTTTTAGGTGGCTCCTCTTCTTGGACTTCTTCTTCATGAACTTCTTCTTTTTCCTTGCAAACATTTGATGTCTCAATTTGAGACTCCATGGCAGTGACCTCTTGTTCATGTTTGCACTTGCTTCCTTTGGTGAAAGAAGTGGATTCAACCTCTACAGTGATGGAAGTTGAGGGGCCAGCAACTGGAAGTACCACTGCTAAGGAAAAGAAGGAAAGTAAGAAAAGTAGAGCAGAAACTCTGGAAAAAAGAGGATAAAGATCAGTCAGACAGTAGATCTGTTATGGGTGAGGCTCTAATGCCTGCCAACCTGTTGAGCATGAATGATGATGATTCATTGTTCAATACTCTCCTGACATTGCAGAAAAGAGATGAGCCTCAGTTGATTTTGCAAGAAAGGATATTCATTTTCTCAGCATGTCCACTCAGAGTGTAATGGATCTGATGATGAGGGAGGACTTCATGAGCTCCCCAAGAAGAAGGATAGGGTCACCTCCCAGACTGCTTGTTGCCATATGCTCACCCATCTTTCAGCCAAAAGATATATGAAGATAGGTTGGCTGATGACACTTAACTCTAGCCACTGCCATGGTAGCAGCATTGTCACCTTGTTGAGAGCCAGGAGGAGTAGGATCAGAACTGTCAAGACAGCCCCAGACATCTTTAGATTCAACAACAATCTTGAAGCAGTAGTGAAAGATAATCCAGTTGGTTTCTGACACATTTAGCTTTGGGACCTTCAATAGTGCAGTGAAATCAGCAGTGATGGTGGACATAGTGGGGATAGGACTCGGGAGCCAAAATAGCAGCAACAGGTTCAGTAGAGTGAGACATGAGCCCCAATGACCTGTTGAGGTGTGATGTAGATATCTAGTAATAAGATAACTACAGGTAAATGTAAGTAAGTTCCAAGAACGCCATGGATAAATGCGGGTCTGAATAAAGGCGCGCTTGCAACTCCAACAGCCAGTAGTCGCGTATCTGAAACGACTAAAGGCAAGCGCAGGCCGCTTCCACGACGCCGTAACTCTACATAAAATGAGCAGATCCGGTGGTCTAACAACCATCGTACAAAGAGTTGCTTGGTACGGGGAATCCAGTCTGTTCCCATGTTGTCAAATTCGGATTTGTGTAGGCCTCAATATGGCTTGAGTCCATATATTGAGTGATCGAAATTTTCAGGGAAGAAAGTTCACGTACGCGTTAATATAATCTTGTGTGGGCCGTAAAGGCGGACTGCACGTCATGCCGTTCTTCGTTCCCACTCGCTGATAAACCCGTACATAATCAATGTACATCTTTCCTGGAAAGGTGATATGCTTGAAATCCACCGGTTGGAAGTTGTCCGCCATCCCCAAATTGAGTATGAGGTACTTATACATGGCTTGAGTCGAGCAGGTGGTAATGAATGAAAGCGAAATAGACGTACCATAGGCTCCTCAGGAATGAGTCGTTGGCTTATTTCGACAGTGTCATCAGGACCAATTGATGCAGAGGTGATCCTCCATGACTCCACGCCTCCGCTATACCACTGTATGTAACCACCATCCCTACTATCAGGATCTGAAAACCATTCGATTCCGTACGTCCCGTACGCCTCATCGTTATAGTACGTTTGATCGATATAGGTCAACGCGGAAACAGATTGTTGGTACGTCGAACCGACGTAAGTGTTAACATGAGTGATCGAAGGATCAGTAATAGTTGTCGCAGGCGTCGTGTTGACAAATTGATATTGATCATTGAACGGCCCTACTTGGAAAGTCTGCGACACAACGCCTTGCCAGACATCGACGTCGATCATATGTTCGAAGATATCGATTTCAGGAACTCCGCGGCCAATATTGGTACTCGGGCCCGGATGATCTCCCCCCTCACATGTGCACGCGGATGTGCGTTGTCCTGGTAGATAGCTGAGTGTCCCGCCATATGGGCTACCAGTGAGAGCAGCAGCCGGCTCTCCATCTGCAGACGTTTGGTTTGGGAATGTCCCCACGTCGCATGCGGCATAGCTGTACGGCCACATGCCGTCTGTAGTGGCACCATAAGCAGGTCGACCCTAAAGTGACATTATATTGGTTAGTGTTGGGAGGGTTGTCGTTGCAAAACGTACCAGATTACCCATAGTCCATGCACCTATAATAAACATCGCGTCACGAGCAAGATCAAGTACTGGTAATAATTACGAACCTGGCCAAAAACCTGGTGTTTTGGAATTTCCAGGCATACTTACAGATACCTCAATGTAGCCTGTCGTAAAGCAAAGCTTATTCCACGATGTAAGCATGCCTAACTCGTCGTTAATTTGTTGAACGACGGTATTGAAGGACTGATATAAGACTGACCGCTTTTGAAATTTAAGTCGTGTATATCTTCCATGCTGAAAGTAATTACGAGCTTCCCATCGGCCGTGGTGATGGCCTAAGAAAACAGATATGAGAGCAGGAGCAGAAGTTTCGAAACGAGGTCTTACACTGGGATCATACCATTCGAGGTCGTCGGTCGTCCAGTAATGAAGGTCAGCAGCTTCCCAGAAGGGATCATCGCCAGGATAGAATGTTCGACCATCGGTGTTGAACTCATCACTGAAGACTAAGTTATATTTCAGGCCATCTTGACCTGTGCGGGAATAAGCATCGATTGGCGTATCCCCGTCAATGAGGGAAGGTAGGCCAGGGAGGTCAGGTATCTGTCCAGAGCTGTTGATGCCGCCCAGATTGTAGCCTGAAACTGAGAGTGTAGTTTTAGAGTAGTAGGCGCTGATGGGATACCCAGCGAAAAGCACTACAAGACCGACTACTATAACGACCAGAGCACCGGCATTCAGCCAGCCTCGCAAAGAATATGGAGTAAATGACTCGTCATCATTTTCGGAATCGAAGTTGTGGAGGGGATCGTCCAGGTCTGGATCATCTTCCCAAAGGTACGGAGGTACAGTCGTAGTGGTAGCAGCGGGTTTGATCACCGGAGAAGTCCGTGGAGGCGCTGCAAGAAATTTTGAATTCATACTCTTGGTCGTATTCGAATACTTCAGCTACGACACGACGTCAGTACAATCCTCGAAGGGGAAAAAAGCATACAGAGTAAGGACCGTACGCCCCGCCAATGGCGCCACTGGCTACACCTTGAGTTAAAGGACCTGGCTGCGTAGTAGCAGGAAAGCGCCTTGACGACGGGGAGCGAGGCATAGTAGTAGGAAACCCAGGTTCAGAAGTCTGAGGAACAGAAGAATATTGTTGAGGAGGAGGTTGCTGCACCATCGACGGAGTGAAAGGGTAATCCCATTTCTGAGTATTTGAACAAGCACCATTGTTATCAAAGGCTTGTCTAATTTCGGATAACGAACCCCAGAAGCGTCGCGGTCAAGTTCAACATCTCAGCCGTCATAATCGCGCGGAGGCTGTGCCGTCGAAGAAACAACTTGGCAACTGCGAGTGTCGGGAGATGTCTTTTCTACGAAGGAATATTACTAAGTTATCGTTGCTTCTATCATCGACTCAATTAATGCGCATTTTCATACAATAGGGAGTCATTCGATGGACTATCGATCGGCCTGGAGCTAGTTTTTATGGTTTTTGTTTTCCCCCGCCCACAATTCTTCTTCACCGACTACCAATTTTCCGATATTTTTCCGATGATTACCGGTTGTCGCGTACGTCGGAGTTTGAATCAACAGTTTTCAGAATCCACCAAACCTCCAAGTTCAAACCGTGTCATGTCTTTGCCTTATGTACCCCCACCACCCCCAGCCTCCCAAAATTCACTGTATCATTGCATGGAGCCTGAGCTAGTTGCCGCTCGCCACCGTGCTCGCGTCTTGATGTATCGTTACAATACCTCCCCGCCCACTCTAGATGGACAGGAGAGACGGGAAATTCTGGCCGAGCTCCTCAACGTGCCTGTGCGTAACCTCGATACTGTGATGATAGAGCCGCCGTATGGGTTTCCTTGAAATTCTTGTCGTACTATTCATCACTTGCTATCTTTTATCTTTAGCCTATATGTTGATTACGGGACGAACGTCTGTTCAGTTTATCTTTTTTTGGATTTTTGCTTGATTAGTGTCATTATCTAGATTAAGCTCAAAGGCTCCTTATACGCGAACTACGGTACTACAATCCTTGACTGTGCGACTATTACTATCGGCACCCGTGTTTCCTTTGGGCCGAACGTCTCGCTCTACGCAGCAACACATGGCACCAGCGTTAAAGAGCGTCAAACTGATTTTGAACGCGCCTCAGAAATAGTCATTGGTGATGACTGTTGGATCGGCGGAGGTGGTGCGTATACGCCTTCGGGTTTCTGAACTTACGTGTAAATGTTTAACTCCAATATAGCAAAGATCCAAGCCGGTGTAGTACTTGGTCAAGGATGCACCGTTGGTGCAGGCTCTGTCGTTACCAAGAATTTTCCAGACTGGTGAGTCTCAAGAAGATAGCACCCAACTTGCAGTAACCCGCTGACTTTCCAACCTTCACAGGAGCGTCATCGTAGGGAACCCTGCCCGCCTCCTTAAAGTTGTCCCGGAAGAAGAGCGAGGTTCTCAATGGAACCCTAAGGCGAAGAGTTCCAAGAATTGAATGGCCACCGCACGAATTCCTCGGTTATGAATTGATACCTAGTCCCGAAATGCATCCTTCTGCTTTCATAATGACGGAGATAGTGCAGACAGTTGTCCTACCTGTATGAAGTTCAGGTCAGTTCTAACGATTTGCTCTGCACATTAGTAGTAGGTAACAGCTACAACAACATCCGGTAAAGCGCCCTACTTTAAGTGCGTCTTGACTCATCTCATCTTGCTTATTAAGTATCCCTATGCAGCTTTAAAGGAGAACTCTCGCCGCTACGCTCACGATCGCGACCCGCCAACTTTATGGTTTTATGTTGGTTGTCAATGTGACCCTCGGAACACTACGGTTCATCTAGTTCAAGTTCCAAAATGTTGTTGGTCGCTAACGTCCATCTGTCCTCAGCTACGTTCGCTCCTCATTGCATGCTTCGTGACCTCTCCGGAGCTGCGACGGAATATAAATTTGGCGTTTCCTCTTTTAGTGGTCATGCTGCAAGCCCCATGGTGATGCATATATACATTTCTGGGCTTCCGTCTGTACGATAAAGCATGGACAAAGTCTGAACTATGACTCTTGCCTTGGTCCGGGAAAACATCGGATAAGCATCGGAGAAAATATTTGGCCTTCTCAGCTCTGGTCTATAGGCTAGATAAAAAGGTCGACGAGCGACAAATTCTTCATCTCGCATCTCTTATCATGTCTGAAGCATCTTCAGCTCCCTATCTAATTCGTATCAAGTCCGAAATCGCCTCTTCGTATCCGGACTTCGAAGAACGCGTTACACAAGCGTGGGCTGATATCCTCGATGAACTGAAGACAGCGACCCAGAAAATCAGCGCTGGGGGCCCCGAAGTAAGTCACTTTTACTGCTAATGACACGTCCTATCTCACAGACATTAGTTCATTCCCCAAGTCCAATTCTCTGAACTTGATAGCCTTCCAGCCGATAAGATCGACGAAATACGGCGCAAAAGTTGTCTTGTAATCAAGGACATTGTCGATGATGCACAGGCCATTGCTTGGAAGAAGTCTCTCGAAGATTTCATAACCGCCAATCCAGATGCCGACGGTACATTTTTCTACAAAGCTTATGCGCCCGCGTTTCTCATCCAAAATCTCCAGGCTCTCCCGTCGGAGACAAACAGTTTTACCGGCTCTAGTGTGTTCAATCTCTTCCAAGTCAGTCAACTCTAACTCTGCTAAAGCTGGACGAAGCCTCAGTTGGAGGCCCGCGCCCATCCTAACATGCTCGCCACTTCGGTCTGGTTAAATAACTTGTACCATGCGGAGACAGGACAGAAACTCGATGGCGTGGACTTGACTTCGCCACTCACCTACGCCGATTGTTTCCGCTTCAGGCATCCCGGGATCGACAGTTATTGGGCTGCATTATTACCGCCCCACGTTGATGGTACGTTGTCGTTATCGTTCTTGATGTTGTCCTGACAGATGTCCAGGTGGTACTATCGAGCGCTGGGAGGACCCAACACTCAGGTCCTGTTTTGCTGACATCTTCAGTGGCCAATGGCGTAAGCATGACCCTTACGCACTTGTAAGTCGTGTAGGTGCGCAGACTTCTCTGTATGGTAGGCCAATGCAGGTATGTTTGCCTGAAAAACACCTCCCATGTCTTCTTTGGTTTAGAATATCCTCGTAGGGGTCCATTTTCCGAACCTTTCAAGGCTGGCTTGCCATGAGGTTTGTGAATGACCACTGCTAGCATTTGGCGCTTTTATTTGAGCTCACTTTATCAGCGAAACGGGCCCCACCGAAGGGACTCTTCAAGTTTTTCCCGATATATTACTGTCAAACACCTATATGATCCTCCGCCCCTTCTTTCGCTTATTGGTGGAACCGGACTCCCCAGAAGTCTCGAATCCTAAGAGTTGGGCATTTGGTACGCACACGTTCACCTCTTTGCGAACAGTTACAGTAATGAATAGGTTCATATAGATGCTTCGAGTGCCGATTTTCCCGGTCTCCTCCCTCGCGATGGAGGATGGTACGGACCTCACCTAACGCCTGAACTGCACCCCAACCTTCTCCTTGAAGAGACTATGATCTCGATGCCTAAGGTTTTCCCCGGTGATGCGGTATTCTGGCATGCCGACGTCGTCCATTCGGTTGAGAAAGAGCATACTGGTAATTGTGACTCAGCTGGTATGTTATTCCGACGTTCATAAGTGAGAGGTGTCTAAATACTCGTCTCCAGTGATGTACATCCCTGCTGTTCCTACGACTCTGTTGAATCAAGCATACATCAAGAGGCAAAAGGAAACTTTCTTGAATGCAGTCGCGCCACCTGATTTTCCTGTACAGATGAAGCGTGAAAATGAGTTGATGGGCTTCGGAAAGCCCTGCGATATCTTGAATCCCTTGGGACGCAAGGCTATGGGATTATCCGATTATGTTGCGTAATGTTTGCTTGTACCACCAGAAATTTTTGAATAAATTGTATTTCCTTTTGGTATAGTCCAAGTCGCAATTTCACAGCAAGCTGTCGCGATGTCTGTAGCGTAAAAAGTCATTAGCACTTGCAATTCGAGCGATCACTGGCGACAATAAAAGGTTGCGACCCGGTCTCATCCCTGACCAAATCAGACGCTCTACAGTCACAATTGATGAATACACTCGATCACATGCGTCATAAAACTAGTTGACGTGCATCTTTAGTTCCGTGTCAGGCCAGAGAGTAACGCACTCACATTTCGCGGTGGCCTTGTACCTAACCCGTTCAGGATAGGATTCTCGATGCGTTAGGACATTGGCCCGTAGCTGGCATCAAGGGAGTTGAGACTTGGCGGGCAGCCTTCACAAACCGCTGTCATCCAAAGTAATGCATCAGAATGACGATAGGCTGCTGCAGAACGGCTGAAATACCCTTGAGAGCTGCCTTGTAGCTGCCTGAGGTGAGTTATCAGTGCTGTGTCAGACCTGAACTTAATTAGTGTGCACTACCATATGCTGATACAAGATCATCATCGGCGCATTTATCCTTCAACACTGCTACGAGTACCCTTGACAGCCGTGGCCTTGGAGATTATCTGTCAGACTACTACTGTCCTCGAAAATCAGCATGCCAGATCTCAAACAAAGCTGCAGCTCCGAGTCACCGACGACCACTTCTCTTCGTACTCCTGCTGCTAGAATAGACTTCCTGGTTCTGCAGTTGACGTGGCACTTCTCTTCTGAATTTCAAAGGTGTACACTTCAAAAAGCCTGCATATATCCTGCTCAGCCATCGAGGGTAAATTGGAATGAGCAATCGAGGGATGGTCGATAATCAGCTGATGATGTTGCACAAGGTCGTTGCATATGATGCCGGGGCTCCGGCTTCTTACATCCACATTTTTCCTTACCCATTCCTTACCTGCGACCGATGTCGCTCATGAAGCAGACAATAACTTTCATCCTTTCTCTGTACGATGTCTGGTGGGCTAACTGTAGCTTGATCCTCATTGCAAACCTTCGGGCTTACAGAAGTCTCAATGCCGGCTCGCAAGATGCCCATGTATATTATGGACGAACTTCTTCCAGTCCCACGGGAACATATACGCCAGCCAAGTTTTGGATCATTTAGTACAGTCCACGGGATTGTATTAGACAATCTCTTTTCTCGTGGGAGCGATTATGTACGATACGGTCCTTCAGCTTCTCAGCGCCTTGCAATATGTTTCAGAACGGATTCTTCGGCCTTAACGGGCAAACTGAAGACTCCAAGCGGTGAAGAGAGGGGCCGAAAAAAACATTGTATGTTATGTTTCTATATCACGTTCGGGCGGGTTGCGGTGTTTCCTGAAATTAACAATATATAGTAGCGAGTCCAGCTGATCAACGCCTGACACTCTTTCCCCTAACCGGCCATGCTTGACTGGCCCACTGCAAACCTGCAAGTTTTTGGACTCGTTTGCCTGGGATACCTTACTTTCGTTAGACTCCTCCGCCGCCGACGCTACAACGCTATACACGAGAAATATACTCCCAAGTACAAGGCTGGTGCGCTGACGCTACGAGATGCGCAGGAAATCATGGGTCTTTCCATGATATATGATATGCCAGCCCTGCTGAATTATTCGCTAGCCTTTGCGCTGTTCAAAACCTATGCGATCGTGTGTGACCTTTTGTTTTCTTATGTTATTGTGTTGACCAAGGGGTATGTCTCAGCCCAGTATCTCCAAACTCCTATTCGATACCCAGGAGCTTTCACACCCGGACAGGATCTCGAAGCGCTATGCGGACGTGAGTGATCCCGTTCCTCGAGACAGTGCCTTTCTTCAATTCGAACCCGCTCTAGACCGAGATCTGTTTCTGTGAGTGTCTTATTGTCTTGTTATTACCAGCGAACTGAAACCTCAATTCCCATTAGCGACATGGATGTTTTGTCCATTATCAGGAAAGCCTAGGACAAACGTTCCGGAGGATGAGAAGTCTCACGAAGAAGACCCGCGAGCCAATATTGCTATTTCTCGCGTCAATTGGCTCCATTCACGTTATAAAATTGTCAGCATTTATTTTCACCATCGGTTGCATACTGAATATAAGTCGTAGTCGAACGGCGACTACTTATTTACGCTGTGTCTTGCCATCATCGAGCCCGTCGTACGTCATACACAGTCTATCATCCTCTCCGTTAAGATGCTAATACTTTCTCCAGAGGTGGGCTGCAAGATTCGGATGGCGGTCTCTCTCCGAATTGGAACGTTCAGTAAGGTATAAATTACCATCTATTCCATGAGTTTGATTTATCCCCGAAGGCCTTTTTAATATGCTGGACCGAAATTGGTCAGAGAATGAACATCAAGGACATCCCTGAAACATGGGAAGAACTCGTTCAGTGGTCACAGGCTCGTCATATTCCTACCGATAACATTTTGACTTACGAAACAAACAGAAATACGAAGAAAACATGGTCCCAGCACAGAGCAATCACGATGTAGCCTCTCTCACCACAGAAGAACTCCTCCACGTCCTTCCCGAATCCTTCGGAATCAAGAACTTCGCTCGAAGGGTCTCGATCTGCCTTCTCGACGACCGGACTCGCATTGCGATGATGTTAGCACACCTTGCTTCTTCTCCAGATTAACCCTCCTCACTGTTTTCACAGGCAACCAGCTCAGCCTTGGTACCTCCACGCGTTCACCCGCGGCGTCCTACACACCTTCAGCTTCATCCAACACCACCTTCAGCTTCATCCAACACCACCTCTGTCTTCCTCGGGGCAAAGGCGAGCTTATAATCTCTACCGAGATGCCCAAGTTTGACAGCCGAGATGGACGGGTTCGTATGTACCCGACGCGATGGCAGCCCAAGCCTTGGTATAAACCACAGGCCAACGGACTGTTAGGGTCACTCAAAGATAGACTCGCAGTCTTCGTCGGTTTCTACGACGAGATGCCAGGGAAGAAATACAAGACTGATGGTTATATACTGGAAGAAATAGTGCGTCGCAGAAAGTTGATGCCCCCTAACACATGTCCTGACATCTTCTAGGGTCCGGTATCTTTAGAGAAAGGTGCGTTGGAATGTCATATTGTCTTCAGCATTCTGACTCGAGCGAAACAGCCGGACGAGAAGCAACGTTGCGTATGGCTGAAGACATGCAAGGATGTCCAATTCGAGCACCTTGGTTTGCAGATATGAACACTACGAAGAACGCCAAGACTTAACGTGTCGCTGAGAGCCATTATTGTCCAAGGGTGTAGTTCGGAGATCTCTATCATAAGTACACGATATATAGCGTAGCATTTAAATCCTCGATAGCAATTAGAAAGCATGTCGTAAATCCCACTTGATGTGATCTATTCCATCCTTGCGTACTGTGCCGCCTTGCTCCAGCTCGTTTGTTTGAAATCCTCCGCCTGCAAGGCCTTCTCCACCGCGTCCTTCAGCGTCGTATCACCATACTCCCGCAGACGTAAAAGCACCGTCATGAAATGGTAAACGTCAATGGGCGAGGAGATATTGAAAGTTCGTATGTTGCGCTCAACGATATAAACATTCTAGGACAATGATCAAGATGAACACGAAGTTCTGTATCAGAAAGAAAAGCACTCGCCTCAGATTCACGCGAACACCACGCCATGAGCACAGCCCCTTCGACGCCATCGGTAACTAGGGCAAAAACACCTTGGTTCATGACTCCCAGACTCGCAACGTACCTAACCGAAGCTTCCAGATACATTTTGGCCTGCACAAGAGCCTTCGTGTAAGTCTGAGTGGGTTTCTTATACTCGGCAACGAGAACGACCAAGAGAAGTTTATTAAGGAGCTCCTTGACATTCATCACCACTCCAGATGGGAACTGCAACTTGGGTGCAAGTTTAGTCTCGGAGCAGGTCACCGCAAATGGGTGCATCCAGTCCTCTGGCCTTCCGATCGGAGTAGCATTGTTCTTTTCGTCATCCTTTGTGCGCTGGGGAGGTTCCTGCTCTTCCTGAATTGCGACCATTGAGGTGGACGTCGATTTCGCTCGTGCTGAAGCATGTCGAGACCTGGCGTGTTTAACGTGACCCTTCGCCTTCGATGATGGCTCTTCAGACACAAGGTCATCAGTGGGCTCAACAATGTTATCTGCGTTGAGTGTCCGAGCAACTTGTAACGATTCGCGTGTTTCTGAAACACGAACAAGGGGCTCCGAGTTTTCCTGGCCATACCCCAGCGGTATTGTCAAGATCGCATCCACAATACCGAACTCCGGCTCATTTCCAGCGCGCTTCAAAATGGCGTTCTTCGCTGTGACTGCATCGGCAAAGAGGTGTGATACAGCACGTTGTCGCATCAGAGTAGTAATGACAACATGTGATGTCTGGATTACAAGGTCGCTCATAGAAGAGCTGCCACGTTCATACAGCACGTTTTCTACTCGTCGGCTTATGTCGCTCGATTGTTGTGCGACAGCGTGGAATTCTCCGCCGTCAAATTGAACAGAGGATTTGACCAAATCCGCGGCGACGTTACGAGATAGGGATAACGCTCTCTCCAAACTGGGGTACCATGATAAGCACAGATCAAAGAGTCATTTCTAAAAGCGACTTACACCACTCTTCCAGAAGCCAGCTCAGGGGCACTGACAAAGCCAAGATTAAGAAGGACATCCCACTCATGGCGGGCCTCAGCCTCGTTCTGAGATTTGGCGCCTCGCTCTTTCGAGTATCCACCCACCGACGCCCATAAGAGAGACGAAAAGCAACCGGAAATGATCCCCCAGTGCCGTTGAGAAACCTCTGGGGTATTTTCGCCATCAGGGCATTTGCTTGCTTGTATAAGGAAGTGCTCTCGCACACACTCGACCCGTTTGTCAACGACGGGCAGTCCCTGGAATGAGAAGTAAATCACATGAATCACATGTAGCCACCAGATACATTTTACCTCAGCGATAGGTGGTTTCAAATATCGGGTCATTTTGTCGTAAAATTGGAGCATCGTATCGATCTCGGACGAGATAATGTCCAACTCGCTGGGCTTGGATTTCTTAGTATCCGATTCCTCCTTTCCTTCGACATTCTTTTGTAACGGTACATTGGTTAAACTGATGACTTTGCGGTCATGTGCATAGCTGGAGAAAGAGAGCTTGGCGGTAGGGGATATACCAGCCAAGGATTTCCCGCCCAGTCTACAACAAGGCATCAGCATTCGTAGCTTCCTAAGGATCAAAAAGAAAAGACATACCTTGAACAAGACAAGGCACCTGCGCTCTTCGAGCGTTTACCAGTCTTTCCATCATTAGAAGACCCACCATCGGTCTGTGTTCTACAAAATAGTGAGAGGAAAATTCAGAGAAATATGAGTAGTCACTACTCACTCTTGTCGTCCACGTTCGTCAGGCTGAGCAGACGCTCTACCCGACGGAGTCCGAGAACGCGTAGCTCCCAGGGAAGGTTCGCGGGGGTACGTGAGGTTGACATCGGGTAGATATGGAGCAGGCTCTGCTGGGGGAGGTTCACGTTTACTGTCTGCAGACATCGATCGCCTGGGATGGCGTGCAGACCTGGCCTTGGAAGAAGCCCGCGTAATGCGTCGTTCAGAGTCATCCATGACAAACGAATAATGGTTGGGTGACGAAGGATCGGAAGATCCTTTTTGATTGGTGTCGCTGTTAAATAGATGAGGGACAAGGGCAAGGCCGAATGAAGAAACGCCGACCACCTTTCCACCGTATTTAGCCAACAAATAATCCTTTGTTCCCATTGTTCTTCGGAGCCGGAATCGTCATCATCGATGGTATCTGATCTCCACGAAACTCGTTTGAACGTCGGAGTTTGGCATTGGGCAACGATTCCCTCGACATGCGCCCGAAGGCTGATGATAAATTGTGCAAATTTGAGAGCACTGACGGGGTCGGTAAGGTCGTACACTCCTAACGAGGAATCTGTACGCGTCCCATCTGCATGCGCAAAACGAACTGCGGGCTATTCAAATTCCGTCAGTGGCGGTAATGAGTCAGGAGAAGCCGACACACTAGAACATCAGGGTCCACGCATACTTTGTCAAGCCAACCGAGTACCACTCGGCCCACGAACCCTGTTTTTGACAGGATAATTCCAATAACAGGCTCGGAAATTCCCCAAGTAGATCGCTGATAAACAACACCGCTCATTAGGCTGAAAATTTCATCCTCATCGGTGACACAAAGATACGGGAGAACAACAGAATTCGGGTGTCGCCAAGAAGCGAGAACGTGGGCATCAAGGGGAATGTAGGATGACTGGGCAGATGTCGGATCCGTTGAAGCCTCCGTGCGTTCATAGCTGGTGTCACTGTCGGAGGATGATTCGTCGTCGTAGGAAGTTTCCGAGTCGCATTCTTCCTGTGATGGTTTGTTTGATCGTTCCGCGGTCCCGATAGGCAGGCGCCCCGAAGCTTCATCGTCTACGACCGGCTTCGGTCGTTGAATATTTTCCACCACATGAGACACAATCAATGAAGCACGTCCGTCCTCCATAAAACTTCGCACGTGCGATAACCGTGGTCGAACGAAAGCTGCTTCTTGTCTGCGCCCGATTTTCATTAGCATGCACATCTAGCCTCGTATCATTCGCACCCACAATGTATATGATTTGTCATAACAGACAAATGCCAGAGAGCGTATCAGAAGAGACCAAAACGCTATCGTTGACTGCGTAGCATTATCCTTCGACGCGCACGAGAGAGCTCTGAGTGCGCCAACGGTCGAAAGTACCAAATCCAAAATATCCAGTACTTCCGAGGGAGACTCAGTGAGCTGTTCTGGTGAAGATACCAGAATATTTCTAAGCTCCTCGAGCAAAGGAAATGCCCGAGAAGAGACAGCTGGGCATGGGCCGTTGGAAAGTCGTGAGGGGATTGGAGAGTCAAGTAAACACGCCAGGTGTTGTATCTCAGTGGGCCATTCTGCTGCGCACGAGATAACAGAGTTAAAGGCAGACATTCTGTGCCTTCTGTATGCGTATCGTGCCGTAAAGCCGTCGAAAGGAAGAAGGTGGTCGTAGGTGGCAATGGTTCAAGTTCAAACTGTACATCGCGTTTCGGGCCGCTGACCGAACATTTTGCACGTGATCGAAATAGGATGCTTTTTTTTGGAACACCCACTTTCGTCAGGTAGAATTGCGATCGAGAATATTCATTAAGATATGTTTGATGCGTCCATTATTTTATGGGTTGATTTTCATTTGTCCTTGGTCTCAGTATGCCATTTCAATTCTCAGTTGAGTCTAATACATCCTCTGTTGAGATTCGGTTTTCACGGCTTTAATATCATATTCTATTTATATATATTTTACTGCTTACCTTATACTTTGACATTTTTTGTACCTTATTGACTTGACTCGGAACCACCACTGTCCTTACTCTATACGACGAAATATACCCTTCCTTCGAGTCCAATACGCCTTCCTCCGAATCGCCAGCACCTAAATTCCAACATCCTCTCTCATACCCTTCGAGTCTGCATCTTTGTCGCTCTCCCTCCCGAGATACCTTTATCTATTTTTCGAATACTTGAAAGGAATTCGACCTTTGGATGATGTAATACGGTAGATCCTTCAAGTAATGTTCGCATTACAAGTACTCGTACTCACCATTTTAACGGCGTTTTTCTGGGAACGCATGAGACCTTTAACAGATGCGTGCTGTCTTCACTTCTTAGCAAATTCTCAGACACCAATTATGCGACGGTAGATTAAGGCATAAAGTAATTTTAAACACGAAATCAATTGGTTAGACTTCATGACAATCTTCTTCAGCATCATATATCGTTTTAGTGTTACTGTCATTAGGTAGGTTTGACTCGGGTGATATTGAATTTTCGAAAATGATTCTTTGCACCATCCTCCAGAGAGATACCCTGAGAGATGTAATCGTCTCTTCCATCGGCCTTACTGCCATGCCCCTCGCGAATCGTATGAGGATCAGATTGAAAGTAATTTCCTGTCAATTCACCTGAGTGAGTATCGCTACGAACTTGGAAAGGCGGGGCATTTCTCACGATGATTTGACTATCTGTTTATGACGTGAAATCAAGGCACTGAGTGAAGAGGAAAACATACAGAATCGAAAACAACGTAGCCTGCACTACTCCGGAGCGCATAGACTGTAAGCGGAATGACCACAGAGGCAGTATATATCGACGCTGATTCGATCAAAACAACAAGCGTATTTCTTAATGGATGGTTCTTGGTCAATGGAATAAGCTGCCTGACAGCACTGTGGATTGTCCAGATGCAGAACACAATGAGAGCTAGGGAGAAGGAAACAATTCAAAATGAATAAGAGGAAATAAAAGTAGAGACTTACCTGTTGGGATGATATTAATAACTAGTGTTAGAGACCCAAGCGTTATGATGAAGGGAAAAAGTGATGGATCTGTGGTGGCAGAGTCACGACCTAGTTTGGTTTCGATATACACCCCAGCAATACCACAACATAGAGTTAAGATTCATGAGGAGGTGTCGAGCTTCTCCGTCGGCAGAGGACCTACCTGTCTCAGCGATGCACATGATTATCGGGCAAATGACAATCATCCATCGTCTATCATATATAACCCAGCATCTGTAGAGCTATCGAGAATAAATAAGGCCAACTAGCCGATGGAAGAATGAAGCTCAAGGCATACAAGAATACAATCTTCCATGAATGTCTGCGCCACAAAAGTGACCAACTGTAGAACATTAACTGGATTCGATATATCCTATAATGTTTCGATGCTCTCTGAGTGGGTGAAAGCATCGAGAACGAAGCGGAGGTGGCAAGCGACTTGTAGAGTCGAAAAGACTAACATCCAAAGCGATGCAGCTACCATCTTGTAATTGATAATGTGCCTGGACTTGAGGCTACCGTCGCTGGTGGTCAGAAGCTCATGAAAACACGAGAAAAATGTTATCAGATAGAAGCCTGGATGGAGCAGTTAGCGGGCAATGCAGCCTGAAGAGGTGAAGGAAATCACTTGTGTTACCCTTTAGTGAATACTGTCGCCTGTTTATAACGAACAACACTCACCCATAGAAAACACTATCCGCAAAGAGGCTAACTAGCTGGGCCACGTCAACTAGAAACTGAGAGAGCATCGCGCTGATTGAACAAGGCAATCAAATTTTTGGTTCTTATATTGAGCTACATATAACTCTTCGTTTGCGTTTGACCGTAATCATCGGAAGGAAAATATCGCTGAGCTCCGAAAGCAAGCGCCTGGTCTTGACAGAGGCTTTTACATCACCATCAGAAAAGTACCTTATGATGAGTACGTGGTAGCACAGAACAATACCTGCGCAATTCCTTGGAGGGGGACAGTATTGAAACACTACAGGGAGGAACTCCAAAGAGGTACTTTTGTGTATCCTCAGGCACAAACTTTGGTAAAGAGTGAGTCTAAAAGTTGGAGTCAGTGTCGAAGCGAACGGAAGAAGAGGAAGGGAGTACTGTGGCAACAAAGAACCATCACAGGTGCTTTTTGCCTTCGGATTCTCCTGTTGGCCGTCTTACGTTTCGTTTGGTGAGAAAAGTGGGAGTCTGAAATGAGTATATGATAATATAATGTGCTTGTACTTCAGCACAATTCAGCGAGTTCTGAACCGCGCTTTAACGGTAAGCAGGGGTACATCAGGACACCGCAAGCACCGCAGGCAGTGCTAGTTATTCCTCAAGACTTTGGCCAATCACACTGAGATGCCAGTTGGCGTCACACACTGCGCGATCAGTGATGAATCCATGAACGCCGTACCCAGGGAAAACGGGCCATACTGGTATTCTATGTGCAAGATCATCAACACGCTGGCCGTATTCAGTAAGGGAGGCGCTATATGTCCTTTTTCTGACCTGACCTTGGTGCGTGAAGAACTCTCGGCGATGAGACAGCGCTCTTGGTTAGCTCGCCGATGTCGTGCTTGCCTATGATCAGACGGAAGCTGCAGCCTTGCAGGATGCGTTTGAGGAATCTGTCACTATAATTGAGCGATACTGATAAGCGAGCAAAGAATGTCCATATTTATGTGTGCTGGACGTATCAAACCTCCTAGCAATCATCTTCGGAATCTCGTCTCGTCATAGAAGATGAAATCATATACCTTCCATAATGCCGACAGGCGGGTTCTATCCCCTGCACAGTTTCGGGATTGAAACCCTAAATAGTAGAGTCTTTCACCGCAAAGCCAGTTAACAAGGCGCATGGTGTTGAAAGAAAATTTCTCCTTGATACAGATCAACACCCACCGACAACAACTTGTGATTGTCTTCGAGCTCGGATGTGACATGTCTGTACCAACGCAGTGCCAGGCGTGACAAGAGGATCACTCCGCCGATAGGAGCCAGCACTGGCCACGAGGAATATACCACATTAGAGGACAGGTCCTCATAACCGAAGGACATGGCGCCTACTCGTAGTGCAAGTGGGCTTTGTCGACTTGGTGGTATATGAAGAAGATGGTTCATGAGGCGAATGCATGTCAAGGGTGGGCCCGATCTCCAACGTGCATTCAGCGCTTCGTGCCCTCTTCAAGAAAGATCACTACCCGTCGTTCCAAACGGGAGATGGATTCTTCTATTTCTTGTCTCTGATGATAATGGTGAGAATGATATATTGGTAGGTGAAGAATCTCAGTGTAAAGTCCGTGCAGTAATTAATATCCTCTCTGACTAGCGTTTTTTCAATGAAGAACGCAATACCACCTTTGGCTTTAGCAAATATATATCTTTCTCCAAGCCATCATCGTGAGATACCTCCCTTACCTTCAGCCCAAGATCGGACGTACACATAACACGATCAGATGGCTGCACCTTCTCACCAAGTCCACCGGCGTTCTCCATGGACCTAAGATCGTACTGGCGGCCGCTAGCCACTGTGCAGACGATTATGTCTTTCGAGACAACGCTTTCACCTATAGCCTTGTCTAGCCTTGTCATCAGCTTTACGATGTCTCGTATCCTCCTCCCGTATTTTTCCATGATGGTGTCAACACATGCATCCCAGGTCGTCGTTCCATCTGGATTCCATCCAGCCAGGAGTAACACCAGGAGTGCCCGCCTGACCATCCAACGTATATATGGCTTTTCAGCCTCCTCCGGAGTCGAGTACTTCGATCTCGATCGAGTCATTACACGCCATCGCGCCGCGACGGGCGCCAAACCTGGAAAAGAGAGTCGAGATCCATTTCGTCATGTGTATCAGTGGACGTACTAGTTTTCTGTATCTTTGCGTACAGCTGACGGAGTCCCTCATCGATCTTTCGATCGGGATGCCACATCACAATGTTCATCATACAAGATCGAACGAACGACGCCTGGAGCGCCACGTGAACGGCTTGAACTCGCGCTTCAGCATCGTTCCCTGGCCGCAAAATCTCGGCCAAGTCAACGCCAATCCAAGGGGCTATCTCCGTCATATTCACGAGTCTGCACTTGGACCCGAACACCGAGGAATCAGCTATATAGGCGGCGGTCTGGAAGATTTCGGCATTCAACTCCTCTGCCATCGACACGACATCTTCTCCAGATACCAAATCAGCGGTATCCAAATACGTCCGGGCGTCCTGTAGCTCCCTCGTCCTGACGTCCAGAAGATACAGCAAACTCTGCAATTTTACATCCCGCGAACTGAGTTCGGCTTCAAGCTGCTTCTGAACGGTCGACAGCTCATCCCTCAATTCCGAGTTTTCGAGACGTAGACGCTCTTCTTCATCTGGGTGGCAATCCCTACTCAGTGTCTTTGGGCTTTTCGTTTCTTCCTTGGGTTCACCCTACGACCCAGGGTCAAACAAGGATCAAATTAAGCAAAATATGCGATATCTTACCTCGCCATCATTTAAAACCACCACATATCCTTCATCGTTCTCAGCTAGGTCTTCGTATCCCTCCTCTGAACACCCGCGTTCAATGTCCTGCCTCGATATTGGATCCCACCCATCGATACGAAGCGCTTTTTCCCAGTACGAGGACCCCTCGTCTGGCACCGTGTCAACCGCATTGCTTTTCTCGGCGCTTCCTGGAACATCTGGATTGTGACAAGCGAGCTCCACTCGGCCGTCTGACATAGCGATTTGCGAAGTGGGCATCTTGAATTTGGTGTAGTGAGGAAGCTTTCGAGGTATGGAACTTGGGGGGTTGATGAAAGGAGGAACGGTATCGTAGGGGTTTTCCCATTAAATAGTCAACGGTGCGTCATGTTTTATCGGGCATGTCGCATCCTTTGATCGATTTGAACACTGTTTCATTGTGAAAACTCAATCAGTGTGCATGCGCAAGAATCTTACACCTGCAGAAGGTGTTCAGTTACACGTGTTGCTGAACCTGACAATTCATTATTTCAGATAAGACGATGAGTTTTACCTATCCCTGACTTTGTAGCTTCTTTCATCCTAGAAAGCGACCACCGAGCCAGAAGTTGTGCTTGGCCAGCGGAACCCATGTGATTTTGTCGGCATTTTTCTTATGCCTTCGTAGCAAGTAATTTGTGTTCCGTACGACAATCTGTGACTGCTTTCACCGGATACCAGATATCGCAATTGACACTGTTTTCAAATCGACAGATATGAACATAGCTATACGAGCGCTGACGGAACGACTACCCCTGCCTTCAGCAAAATTCTGGCCGTCTTTCTTTTATCATCGGACGACTTCAATCCAAGCTCACATGTGCACGAGACGGTTTCATCCGCCGTCTTGGGGTTGCCGTAGGCGCCATTCATCGTGACAGAATCATACTCCAGGACCCACGAAATAGGCGTCCAGGTCCTGGGATGTGATCCCTTCTTTAATCGCACTGTCCAACTTGATCGCTAATTTTGCGATTTCCACGATCCGTCCGCAGAAAGCATTTCGGATTGTCTCAGTCTTGCCTAGAATGACCCACCCACCTAAAACGATGACTTTGCCAAGGCGATGTAATAGATACTGTTCCACTCTCGAAGATGATTGATATTTGCTCATTGCGATAGTCAATACTCTCCATCTTCCAGCTACCGCAGCTGTATCTACGGCTGTGGATTAGATGAATACGGAAAGCATAGTATACATATAACTTATTGGATTCCTGAACCCTTGCATACAACTGACATAAAATATTATGTTCTGTGGACTCTAAAGCTCAGAGCCTGAGGTAATCAGTACACTCAATGACAACGCCGCTTGGAAAGCGACCTGAAGGACGCCATTGTGTCCTGCATCATTTGTGTCTCTGCCCATCAAGAGCGCAAGAATGCGATCGTCAAGGTAGCATTTTGATCGCATCATCGCACGGTTGGTATCCTCCTCAGTTATCTCAACCCTTATCCCATTGCCGGACAGCGTATCAGACATGTAGGCAGCCAGCTGACGGATTTCTGAGTTCAGCGACTCCATCATTGACTTTATGTCGACGAAATAATATGTGTCTATATTGTTCGAGAAAGTACGCGTGTCCTCTAGTTCCTTCCCTCGGCTGTGAAGGAGACGGCGATCCTCCTGATGTTGAATTTGTTGGTTGTGGAGAGTTTCGTGCGTCCGGTGAAACTCCCTAAGAAACCTGTCATTCTCGTGTCTGAGACGATCCATATCCGAGTGGATTTCAAGTAATGTCGCCGCCGGTCTTCCTACTGGTAAGTCAATCGACCTTGTATTGTAAGAATATTCTTACCTCTCTTGAAGATCTGGATCTCTTTTCTTGCTTTTCTTTCTGGAGGCGCAAAACCTTCCGAAACCTTTCCTGCAGTCAGTTCCCTTTCGGCCTTGTTCGGGGCTGGAGATAGATTTCTCTCTGTTGGATAACAGCTGGTCCTGAGAAAGAATGAGCTTTCTGACCGCTTTATGAAATATCCAAGGCCAGAGCTACTAGTAGTAGAAATCGAGTAATACAGCACACATAGGTATGGTATGTTTGTTGGTAGTGGAGGAACTGGAGCGTCGCGATAAGTGGAGAGGTGTCGCGGTTGAAAGTGGTCTCGATATACACTTAAGATGATCAGATAAGATCCAGCTCAACACGTGGAAATGCCATCGTGGGAAATCTATCAAAAATTCTTTTCTAGTCTGTCTGAGTAAAAGCTGCACTCTACCTTCCACCTTTTATCTTGCCACCATGTCGACCAGCGGTCTCAAGGCCATTGCGCCAGTCCCTACGGCGGCAGATTTCTTGGACATTGTGTTATCCAAAACACAGCGGAAGACGCCAACGGTCTGCTCAATTCGTTTAATTATCACCCAAGGAAGGACTCATTTGCTGCACAGGTCATTCACAAAAACTTCAAAATCAGCCGTATACGGAATTTCTATATGAGAAAGGTCAAATTCACGCAAGATACATTCGACGAAAAGCTGGGTGCAATACTGAACGACTTCCCCATGTTGGACGTGCGTTTGCTTTTCTTACATGTTGAAATGAAGCTCATGTTCAAGGCAGGATCTACACCCATTCCTTTCCTCTCTCATGAATGTCCTTTACGACAAGAATCATTACAAACTCGCGCTCGGTCAACTGCGCACTGCTCAAAATCTCATCGACAATGTAGCGAAGGACTTTGTTAGGCTGATCAAGTACGGTGACAGTCTGTACCGCTGCAAGCAGCTGAAAAGGGCTGCTCTGGGCCGGTGAGCAACTCAGTTATTTTCTCTACTTTGCGGGAAACCAAGGCTTGCTATAGGATGGCCACGATCATGCGTCGTCAAAAGGACCCCCTCGCATACCTAGAACAAGTGCGCCAGCATATATCCCGTCTTCCTGCTATCGATCCCAATACCCGAACTCTTCTTATCTGTGGCTACCCCAACGTCGGAAAATCCTCATTTATCAACAAAGTCACTCGGGCCGACGTTGACGTTCAGCCGTACGCTTTTACCACAAAATCCTTATTTGTGGGACATCTGGACTACAAATACCTTCGATGGCAGGTCATCGACACGCCCGGCATCTTGGACCACCCCTTGGAGGAGATGAACACGATTGAGATGCAAAGTATCACGGCGTTGGCTCATCTGAAGAGTGCTGTCCTCTATTTCATGGATCTGAGTGAGCAGTGCGGTTATACAGTCGAAGCCCAAGTGAGTTCTAGTCAGCTCTATCCCAACTACAAATTGTCTGATATTGTTCTAGTGCAAACTCTTCCATTCGATTAAACCCCTCTTCAACGGCAAGCCAACTCTCCTCGTCATCAACAAAATCGACGTCATGCGGCTTGAAGACATCCATCCGGACTCTCGGGCCCTTGTCCAAGAGATCATCGATTCTGAGGGCGTGCAGTGCATTCAGGTATCATGCTATTCTGAGGAGGGCGTGATGGAGCTCAAAAATAAGGCCTGCGAGGCGCTCCTCGCTCACCGTGTCGAGACCAAAATCCAGGGCAGCAAAATTAATTCCATCATTAACCGGATACACGTTGCACAGCCTAAAGCGCGTGACGACGTAGTTCGTGCACCCTGTATACCGGAGGCAGCTAAGAACAGGAAGAAATTCGACAAGGATGATCCTGACAGGCGACGATTACAGAAGGATGTCGAGCTGGAAGAGGGTGGACCTGGAGTTTACAACATCAACCTTAAACGTACGTGCCTCTGTTCCCTTTTCCCAGCGTTAACTGATGGTGTCAACAGAGGACTATCTCCTTGCTAATCCCGAATGGAAGATGGATATCATACCCGAAATCATGGACGGCAAAAATATTGCCGACTTCATTGACCCCGACATTTTGGAGAAGCTTGACGCTCTTGAACGTGAAGAGGAGCGCCTGCAGACAGAAGGCTTCTATGACAGCGAAGAGGAGATGGTAAGCATCTCCCATTTCCTCTTCTCTCTGACCTAATAGGCTTGTACCAGTACGACTCTGATGACGAACGCGAAGCTCAAGAGGCTAAAATCGCCCTCTCACACAAGATTCACTCGCAGAGTATCAAGAAGAGCAAAAAGAACCAGGCTCGTATGCCTCGGACAGCGACACTGCGGTCACTATCAGATCTGACGGAGGGGATGACCAAGGCCGGCTTGGATCCCAGCCGGATACAAGAGCGTGCTACGGTGCTTGCCAAGGTGGCGGGAGCGAAGCGGAAGAGGGCTGAGGAAGCTCAGATGGATGTCGATGATGATGACATGGAGAATGACGGTGAGGATGATGACGGCATGGACGTCGACGGGGAGGAGAAGGCGCCGACCAAGCGCGTTAAGGGCAATTCTGGGGCAGTAGTGGCGATGGACAGACGGGCACCGAAGACGAATCGACAACTCGCTGGTTTACGGGACGAGGGGGTAAGCCTATCTGCTGAGCTTTATGGTTCTGCTTGCTCACGTGTATCCAGCAAGCATCCAAAGCGGTCAAGCTACGAAATCTTGGACAGCGGCCGCGAAACCAGCTTGCGAAAGCCGGAGAGAGCGACCGTGCAATCAAAGTCAAAATGGTGAGCAATCTACAGGGATGTAATGATGTGCATATCTAACCTTTCCTCTTAGCCAAAACATCTCTTTGCTGGTAAACGCAAGGCCGGAAAGACCCAGAGACGTTAGACAGGCTCGACTTCTTTTCTTACTCACCTACGCCATGATTTCACCTTTAGATGTGTATTTTGTATATGAAATTACGATAATCATTATTGCCGTCAAAGAATTGCGATCGTCATGGTTTCTCGATACGCTAAAAATGCAGCTGCGAGGAACAAAAACCGAAAATACATGGTAAAATCATAGTGCTACAAGTTGAAACGCAGAGCGAAGATTGTAATAATGATAGGTGGCATCAAAAAGGGCATTAAGCAAGAATGTCTAGAGAGCATCTTCAGAGTCCCAACGCGAGATCTTACCCAAAGGGCGATAGTAATACTGTTTATACTTCTTCGTTTCAGACCTTTTCGCCGGTCTAGGCATCATTGCCCTCATTAATGACGCACGTTCCTGGTCTTCGTCCCGCTCCGGCACATAGAACCATTGTGCTTCCAGGGGCCGATTCGAGTCGTCCTAAATCGGGCACAATGATATTAGCGCCTGATAGTACAGTCTCACAGATGCACTCACCATGCCACTGCTTTCCACCTTACCAAACATTCCGTTTATACGATGGGCCTCTTCCAGCACCCTCCTGATAGCAGCGATCCATTCCGGATCTTCTCGTTGTGATTTGAGTGCGGGGCGGTTCTGGATGACGGCTTTGTAGATGGAAGAGGCTCGATGCGAGGAAGCACGAGATGCAGCCATGCTCTCGATGATCATACCGCATAATTCAGCGTCCTCGACTGAGAAGTTCAAGGGAGGCGGTGGAGGTGGTGGTTGTCGTTTTGCTGGCTCCTCGTCCTCTTCGTCTGAAGATGAGTACGACAGCTGTCGACGTCGACGTCGAGGAGGTCCGGCTTGTTTTCGAGGCTTCCTTGGTTTGATCTTGATCTTCGTTTCGAGTTGCGAGGTCCTAGTGTTTTCGTCGTCCCCGGCAGCACCCGACGTTGTCGAGTGGCTACCCAACCGAGCCTTTTTCTTCTTCGGACCCTCATCTTGGTCCTTTTTGCGCTTCTCGTGCCCCATCGTTACCGCCGCGATAGCATCAACTCCATTCTTCTCCTTGAGCGTGACCTCGACCATCTGATCCTGCACCTCTGGAACCTCCTGCTTCATCGGAGCATCACTGATGGTGACAACAAACTCTCTAGCAGCGTCCTCTGATAAATCTTCTTTGGACACGACAGAATCTCCGGCGCCAGTATTCACATCGGCTGCAAAGAAAGCTGGTGGTTGAGAAACTACTTGTGGATCCTTGTCGAACAAGCTTTCATCGGGACTCGGAGATGAGGGTGCTGAAATGGCGGCGGTGATTGTATCCAACTCGGCGCCACATGTGATCGACATTTCTGGTATCATGCAGGCAGGAATTTCATATTTGGTCTGAACCTGTAAGGGTGAGGCCTGTGAACGATAGCAAAGCTCCATACGCCAAGACACGTACAAGTGGCGACGATGAAGGGTCTATGGTCACCGAAAGGTGAATACCCTCGATGTCGGTATCATCCGAGCAGAGCGGAGGAATGATAACGGGTGACAGTGGAGGTAGAGCTGAAACGCTTGACGGTGACATAGGGCCGATCACTGGGGATACAGAAAAAGACATTGACGACAGAGGTGGTGACGAAGGGGGTAAAGGTGAGTAGGGTCGATTATCTTCGTCTGGCATCTCTGATTCCGATGATATAAGCTCTGAATCAACATCGGCATCGTATGAAGCCTGTCTGTCATCCGACTCTGGGGTGAATGCGGGACTGAAATCCACATCTTCGCAAATGGTATGATTCGGGTTCATAGAAATTCCTGCTGGTTCAGAGGCGAGTCGTCTGTCAGGACTTGGTACGACCGGACGAGACGAAGTAGGCATTGAATTGCGCTGGTGATGCGAAGGCTGCGGTTGAAAAGGTACAGGATCATTCTTCCATTGACCCCGTTCTTCAGATACCCGGAAGAACGTCGCCCTGGATGCCGTGTCGAGGTAGAGTTCGTCCTCCAGATCATGGTCTTCCTCTTCGCTGTCTGTATAGAAAACAGAGGCATGGCTTGGAGGGATGTCGCTGGCCATGTTATTATGAAAGAGGTGGGTGTCGGCGACGTCAGAATATTCTTCCACATCAGACATGGGTGGTGGTAAATCTCCAAACATGGAATGAAAACTTGGTAACTTGCATGGCACTCTGGGATGAGGAAAATTGAGGGGATGCAGTTCCCTCCGGAACCAATTCGACGCGCCATTGCCTGAGCCGTGAATATCGCTACAATATCCAGGACTTGGGCTTGACTGTACGCAGGCTTGATACTGAGAATAGACAGGATACGGCGATGTTGGCGGAGACGACGAGCACGGCGGTGATGACGAGGGAGAGGAATGTTGACCGCGATGACCTGTCGACCATTTCCAGGCCGACACAGAAGGGAAGGACATGACGGTTGGTGATAAGATGCAGTAAGGTCACGTGAAGCGCGTGTCAAAATCAACGCGTTGGGATTTCAAAGGCCGCTCGGCTTTCTCCGACAGTGGAGATCGTTGATCGCCGATTGCCGATCGGTATCCCTCCATCCCCCCATCCCCTCTTCTACATTTCGCGATAGTTCTTCCTCTCCGGTATTTACATTTTAAAGAAGGAAAATAATAAATTTATAACAACCGAGAAGAACCAGAGATGACCCCTGAGCGAGTTGAACGCTCGACCTTGTGGATGCCCGAAAAACTGGAATCACACGCTCTACCACTGAGCTAAGGGGTCCTAACTGTATGCTATGTGCAAACAGTATAATATATATATCATTATCATTATTATCTTATTAGGCATTATGGAAGAACTAGTTCGGATTCCCGTTGGCCGTGGGATACAACACATGTAGCTGACTTGCGTTCTTTCTCTCGCAATGATGAGCAGAATTTCATCCACGTTGAACTACGCTACTCGCTGGCAGACTGCATCTGTACGGCAAGTACACAGGGCCACCACAGCTTCTCCCCGTACGGCTATCGTCACTGGCGCCGGTCAAGGAATGTGGGTCGTCACGATCGATGGCGAGTGATCTGACTATCGACTGACTTTACACCTTCCAAAGTGGACGAGGAATAGCTCTACGCCTCGCCCAAGACGGATTCGATATCTGCATTAACGATCTTTCATCGAATGCTAAACAGGCCAAAGCAGTAAGTCCTCCCACCGTACCATAAGTATCTGCTATGTAGTAAGGTTTCCATGCAGGTTGTGGAAGAGATCACTTCGCTCGGCAGACGCGCCGTCAGCGCCTGTGGGGATGTATCCAAACGTGCAGAAGTGGAGGAGATCGTGAAAACATCCGTTGACACCCTCGGACCACTCACAGTCATGGTCGCCAATGCGGGTATTGCTCACTCCAAATCCATCCTCGATATAACCGAAGACGACGTTCGACGAATCTTCGAGGTTAACGTCATGGGGGTCTTCAACAGCGATACAGTAGCTGCGAAGCAATTCATGAAACAGGGAACCGCTGGGAAGATTCTCAATGCCGCTAGGTAGGCCGTCGAGCTTACCAATGATGGTTACCTTATCCTCTGCAGCGGGACGTCATTTCGAGCAAACCATCTCCTCGCACATTACAGCGCTACGAAAGCCGCGGTGCGAAGCCTAACACAGTCCTTCGCTATGGAACTTGGACGTCACCGTATCACCGTTAACGCCTACGCCCCTGGCATCGTGGCCTCAGCTATGTGGGAAGAGATCGACAGGGGAATGAGCGAGATAAATGGCCTGCCAATAGGCCAGAACTTTGCCAGGTTTACCGATTCGATTTGTTTGGGGCGGACAAGTGTACCAGAAGATCCAGCAAAGTTGGTCTCGTTCCTAGCTGGGCCAGATTCGGATTATATGACCGGACAGACCATTGTAATTGATGGAGGGAACGTGTTTGTGTAAGAGAATAGGTGCCCCCATATGGGAGGAATGCATACTAAGTATGTCCGAGGACGAATCCGAATCATCCGATTCACGGAATAGCAAAAACCAAAGCATAGGTGCCACCTGTCAACGGACCTAGGATACTAGGCAGAGACTGAAAGCGAGTGAAGGATGAAACCTGCGACAAGACCAAGTAGAGTGGGAGCAACTAGACTAACGCGGTGTCGAAACTTCCAATGTCATGGGAAGCTGGAAAGCCAACCGCATCACTAGGTATAAAAAATTGAATGATCCTGATAAGGCGATGAAGATGGAAACCAAGACATAGATGAAAGGTCTAATACTTACGTCGATGAGCATGCTATGGATGGGGATTCCTGTCTGAGAGACCTTGATGAACCTGAAGAGAAGGCAAAGATGGCAAGAGTTGAAGGAAGGTCTACTTTTGGAACAATAAGTACGTACCATAACTAAATATCAATTAATCCGGAGAAACTCCGAACCAAACAAGGGACAATAGCATGGTGGCCACGTGTGAACCATGATTTGCTCGTAACAAGGAAGCCACACTCAGTTAGAGCAGGTAAAATGGGCCACTGACCTCAGTCCGAAGATGCAAAGCGTCAGCACGACATTGTATAACCCTAAGAAATTGACAGGAATGCGGCCACTGTTGCCCGTTGCTTGGTTTACGACTGAATGTATGACGCGGCGCTACGCGTCGTGTCTTACTTTGGCGATCGCGTGCCGCTACTGCAAATAACAGCGCGGTTGGTCCCTAATCAGTAAGGTCTCCACCCACCAGGAATGAAACTTGGAAAATTACCAAGCTGGACACCGTGCGCGCGAAATTCTGGAAGATCCGAACGAAAGAGTGATGTAATCACGAAACGGAGGCAAAAAGTAAACAAGAGTTGATCAGCTCGGGCAAGTCGGGTACGCAGCACGGTTCTCATGCGTTCAGTGTGGTGAGAGCATAGTGCTACAAAGTGTTATTAGTTGGGTCCTAGCCGGAAAAAAATTGCGACCAACGCGAGCAGTAGATATCTCGTTCAAGGCTTTTGCTGCCACGATAAAAACGTGCCAATCAGGCCGTACAGCAGAGAATTAATGGGCTGATAAAAACAAAACGAATACGACAATCCGGGGGGGGTGCGAAGATATTTCTGGCAGTAGGACCTAGGGCTGCAATGGCCAGTTTACTGAATAGACCAAGACAGCGTTTCGGGAAGGCACGTGTACGCGATATAAATCTGCTCCTCAGGGTCACACGCTGCCACAGAACAGGTTTCCCGGCTTTCATCTGTGCTTGGCCACAGGCTCCCTTCATTCTCTTCCTCATGACTACCATGCTCACTTTTCCCTTTTTCTTGTTTTTCCTTCTTCTTTCCACGTCTGCAGAACCCGTACATGTCTCCATAAGGAACAACGGGGCGCGCGCAGTCGATTACGCAGCTGCTGCGGATGCCCTCAGGGCAAAATACGGCTATTTCCCCACATCCCAGAGCAAGCGGCTTCGAAAGAGGCAGGGTACCGCTGGTATTGGTATTGTGGATCAAGTCCGTCGCCGCCTTTTTTTTTTTTTTGGCTGACGTTGAGTTGATCGTTCTCTTTTTAAAGAACACCGATGCGAGTTATTTTGCGACTGTCAACATTGGAACGCCGTGAGTGTCATTTCCCAAGTGGCACACTTGATAGATGGCCCCGGCTACGAAAAATATTAAACGAATTCCCGCTCATCGGCAGCGCGCTCTGTGCCTCGCTTTGACACCTCCATCGTTCCGCCGGGGCCCAGTGGTTTTCTTTTTCAATTTCGGGTGATTCTGACGGTCTCCTCCAGGCCCCAATCTTTCAACGTGATTCTCGACACAGGTTCTTCGGATCTGTGGGTTGCTGATACGAGTTGTACGGGCTGTTCTTCTTCGACGCCTTTGTTCGACACACAAGCATCATCCACGTTGAAAACAGCATCCGGCACCAGCTCTGAGACGACCATACGATATGGCTCCGGAGCTGTGGCTGGAACGCTTTCCTCTGATACAGTGTCAATGGGAGGTTTCAACGTCACCCAGCAAATCTTTTGTGCGTTAAATGCTCTCTTGTGCTATCAAACTCTCACCTTGTTGCAGTGGCCGTTGACCAGACAACAAGCAGCTTGTTGAGCGGTTCCGTGTCAGGTATCATGGGACTCGCTTTCGAACAGATCGCTTCGACACAGGCGACGCCCTTTTGGCAAGCCCTCGTCGCTGGAAACAAATTGACATCTCCGGAAATGAGCTTTTGGCTTGCCAGGCACCGTGGTGAATCAGACGTACAATCAGAAGTATCGGGAGGCGTGTTTACGCTCGGAGGAACCAACTCCACCTTATTCACCGGAGATATTGAGTTTCTGAACATGTCCGCGTCGACGCCGTCATTCTGGCTTCTAGAGCTCCAAGGCAGGTTCTTATTGTTGTCTACGCATTCCGCCTTCACCTGATTCGTGTTTCAGCACTTACCGTCCAAAACAAAAGCGTTACTGTAACCACGAGCGGAACCACCGCGCTGTCTGCGATCGACACCGGAACAACTCTGATTGGTGGCCCGTCTGCAGACGTTGCTTCCTTATGGGCTCAGGTTCCGGGCGCGCAACAGGCCCGAGGACAGGAAGGGCTGTACGAATTTCGTGAGTGGCGCGTCTTCCCTTACATGTCAACTGACGTTTAAATAATAATTTTTCTCAGCATGCACCACCGATGTCGAAGTGACAATGTCGTTTGGTGGCAAGGCTTGGCCGATTAATAGCCAGGACATGAATCTGGGCCCCGCCACGACTGGCAGCAGTATGTGTCTTGGGGGAATCTTTGACCTCACGGCTGGAAGCAATATCCCGGAAGGAACTGGGAACCCGGGATGGGTCGTCGGAGCAACATTCTTGGTCAGTGTCTGCGTTTATCGATGTCATGGTAATCGACTGAAAGTTTGGGAAGAAAAATGTGTACTCCGTGTTCAGAGACTCAAATCCCCCAGCGATTGGATTTGCCCAGTTATCAAGCGCGGCGGGGGGATCAGGTGCGAACCCCTCCTCCAACTCTTCTGAACAATCCCTCACTTCGTCGGTTCGGACTACCACAGGCACACCCGGAGCGGCGACAAGTGGAACGTCGACAAGCAGCACTGCTAAATCGGCGGCAGTGATCATTATACCCTGGAGAGTAGATTTATTAATTTCAGGACTGGTGGTCCTGTCGTGTTTTTTGTTTTTATAATTGAAGGACTAACTCGTCTGTGATTGTTATTGAATGTAGTATTTACTAAATGCGTACCAGTAATTAGTGATGTTGAACGTTTACTGCTTAAAAATGATTGTGAAAAACAGCCCTGAATAATGTAAATATGCCAAGCAAACTGTTGCAGTACCGTCGAGAATAGTACAAGACAAGGAAAAGATTAGCGCAGAAACTGACGTGATGAAAGACATAACAAATGCATCTGCTTCCGGCGACCATCTCTTGAACGCATTCACGATACTTTCCTCCCTGGCAGTCAGCGACAGTACGATTCACAGAACTGCAGGCAAATACATCACAGCACGACCGGCGCTCTCTGGCGGCCACCAACAGTTTGCATGAGCCACGATGAGCTGCCAAGGAAACCACTGCTCCTTCGTCCTCCTGGCTGAATTTCACATCCTCGAAGGCGCGCAGCTCAAGTACCAGTTCCCTCAGCCTCTCGGTGTCGATGAATCGTGAGTGCATAGCCCACTCGAACTGGCGGCGACCAGGTATTCATCATCATCGGTAGGGTCCTCGCCATGTCGATGCTCCCGGACGGGGCTGAAATGCAGGTCGACGACTGGACGGTATTCTTCCTGAACCAGACGCCGTTCAATACTATCTCGCCTGTGGTCGGCCTGGACTCGCCAGACGTGAAGACGGTGGGGTTGCCAGGAGAGGAGATGTCGTCGCAAGGCGACCAGCCGGATTTGCTCTGCGTGCTGAACTTGGTGAGGACCAAGCATGATAAATCACTGAATCGGTGCGTTCGCTGTGGCCTGTCCAGAGAAATACGCTGATGCTAGGCGCTGGATAGAGGAGCAAGGGTGTTGGCATTGGCGATATGTACGCGACATCCATTTATCCAAATATTCAAGGCAAGTGCGCTGCTGCTGTTACCAAGGCTCATTAAATCTATTATTTCCAGCCCGTTTTGCTAATGGCTCTCGACGACTACCTCATCGATCCCTCGCAAGACTGTCTAGCACGTCTCTTTGATGCCGTCAACTCAATGGACTTTTCCGGCGCACCAATCCTGAACAGACACGAGAAGATGGTCATGAGATTCTCAGAGCGAAAGGACATCTTTGCTGAAAAGTTCGCTAATATCAAGAATGCTTCATCTGTGTCCTTCGGTGCAAGTGGCAGCAGGAATCCTGCGCATCGGACGACGCCTTCCGCTGGGTCTTACTCGAGTTTTGAAGAGGGTATCATGATGCGGACGAAGGAGAAGGAGCGAGCTGCTGATGAGAACAGGGGGCGGGAATGGGAGAACACAGTGAGGCCAAGAGACAGAACGGATACAGAGAGCACGACCGGGTCTTCTTCACAGACACGGCAATCACATACTCCACCTTCCGACTCATCGTTCACGCTAGGCGGTAGTGCTGTCTGGGTAGGGGAAGAAAGCGGCTTGGAAAATGCTTCTGCGGAAGGCGAGGACGGGGCCGTCGCGTCCTTGGCTAACAGCAGCACGCTAGTGGGTTCTAGTCGAAAGAGACGCTCAACGGATGCCTCCTCTGCGTCGTCACTCGTTGGATCTACCCTTAGGCCACCGCCGTTACACCCAGGTCATGTACCGTACGACCTACGATCCAGCTGGACTAAAGATACCCATTTCTTTCATACCACTGTGGCGTATCGAGATCACCAGCTGCCTATTAGAATGCCGCTTTCGACGTTTCCTGAAGAGGTTGGTGATGTAAGCAAGAAACTTTACTTCATCTCTAATGCATCGCGGACTCATGATGTTGTTCTTGGCCTAGTACTCCCTGATCACACTTATTAAAGTTTTCGGCGCCACCGTGAATGGTCCGTTGCATCCCCATCTCCATACGAACGGCCCTCAAACGCATCCGATTATCGTCCTCTTCAACGCGTTGATCACTGGTAAGCGGATAATATTTTTGGGTCATAAACGACCCGCGGGGGAAGTGTCAAGCTTCGTGCTGTCCGCATGCGCACTGGCATCCGGTTGCGGGGCTATTCTCCGAGGTTTCATAGAAAGAGCCTTTCCATACGCGAATCTCAATAATAGAGAAGAATGGGAGTCTGTGTACGTCTTTTTATATGTTGTCTTTCACGTCACGGTCCGATTAATCGCTTCAAGTTTAGTCCTGCGTACATCGCGGGTGTAACAAACCCGATCTTCGAAGCGTTAGGTGCCTGGGATCTTCTCCTGGATATTGGCACGGGTACAGTCACTGTGGCAAAGGATATCCATACCAACTACCCAATAACCAGTGGTTCTGGTTTCGTTGCACCTTTTATAACCCGGAGCGGAACACTGAAGGCTGAATCATCCGAGGAGGATTACCAGAAAGTCCCTAGCAAAGACAAGGTTGACTTTGTACCGAAAGCAGACCACAACACGGATACAGTGTTCATCGAAGACGTATGTGTGATGTTGTTCCTTCCCATCATTGAACTTGCCTGATGTAGATCTTCCTTTGTCCGTAGATTAAATCTGCCATTGAGTATCATTATGGGGAGAGCCTGGTTCGGGCACGGTTCACGGAATACGTTGGCCGTTTTGTGCGCTTGGCATCACGCTATGAAGAGGAGGCGACTGGTATTACAAGTATTGGGTATCCTAGTGGGCCTTTCATGGATGGGAGCGCTTCTCGACATCAGCTAGGGAGCGGCATTGCTTTCAACGACGAGGCCTTGGGTCACAAGGAACTAGCTTCGAACTGCCATCGCGTCGAGGCTTGGAAAAGGACGAACAGCTATAAGTACTATGCTATGGTCTGTCCTCCCTTGTTTTATTGTCCACCACACCACCTTCCTGACACCCTTGGCAAATTATAACTTCAGGATTTCAAAAAGTCGCTGACGACGAACCCCATCAAAGGCTTTGACGTTGTACATCAAATCTTCCGGCTCAGGCATGCCAAAAGGATCCCGGACTCGGAAGTGTCTTTGGTCATGTGTGCGCTTATTGAAAATGTCAAGACCTACGATCAGGTAGTGGAGGTGAGTCCTTTCATGCTTAATTATTTTTTTTTTGGTTTTTGCCCCGGCTAAGTCATTAAATAACTCCATTACAGTTTCTGTCTTATCTAATGCCCCATAGTGGCGGTCTCCTCCCCCTAGCGTTTGGGCTTTTCCACCAAAAGGAGTCGATAAGGGACCAGACGGTGGACCTGTTCAATCAGCTCCGTGCATATCCGGTAAGGTTGCGAATCGGTCGGTCCATTTTTGATATTAAGATTCATTGATAGGTGGGTGTATTGTTCCTGCAAACACTCAACCACTTTCAGCGCTACTCGTATGTGAGACAAGCACACATGCGAGAAAAGCGGATAGCTGAACAACAGCATGATGCCAAGGGGACGATGGCACCGTTGCTGCTCCCTCCGGCGGTTCCGTCACGTACGCACTCCAACACTAGCGTCACCTCCATGCATGTAAATGGTGCATTCTGATCTAATCATTGTAGTTTATGCGTGAGTGAGATGACGTTGCTTCCTAAGAGAGTGGTTGACATCTAATTCGTCTCTTTGGTTACCAGTTATATTATAGTCGTTCTGGAATTCACATACGTCTTCGCTATGTACTTTATCCCCCCCCACTTGTCTGTGTTATATCCGCATGTCGATCCTTAGAACGGGCGCTGGAGCGATCGCGTTTGGAAATTTTGGTGTTTGGTCCTGAAACACATTAATATTATTATTCGTTGAAATTTGAAGTTCCGAGAGTCGTCTGAACGAAGCAAGCGGCATTTGAAGACAAGGTGTCCGATAAACCCTGGGAATGACAAAGCTGAGGAGCTGGTCTGGAGTCGTTGGGTCCACACTTTTCCGTTGACGTGTGTGGACAATACGCACGGCACGGTTGAAGCCTTAATAATTCCGCAAATGCCGCGGTAGCCGACGGTTCACTGTGGCAGGCTTGTGGAAAATTTTGTGTGTTCATAAATGTCATTTGTTGCAGAGTAAATACGAGGATGAGAATTGAGTAGCCTGGGGTGAAACAAATAGACAAAAGACCGCGAGGATGTGATGGCAACCCGCATCAGGTGTCCCCATGAGTTGCATTGGAAAGGGGAAAAGGAAAAAAAAAAAAAAACACACACACAATCTTACAAAATAAGCCTTGAGAACGACGTCACGAAGACCGCTGCGCAGAAGCGTACCTTGCTCGTACCTATGATCTTCGTAGCAGCCATCGAAAACGGAACATGCGCAGCTCCACAGGTTAATTGACGGAGGCAAACCCTTTCAAGCGCCGCAGCGACTTGTGTACAGTCGTGTACCATACAATTCCTCAGTCACGGGGTGTACAACAACATATTCGGCACTGGTTATGACCATTTGGAGGAAATAGATTATCTATCACGGCGGTTGCCTGGAATAATAATAATAATACATTAAGAGCCTACGGATCCGGGCCTGCCTGAGAAGAACTGGAATCTGAAAAAGGGCAAGGGCTAGACTAATAAGTCGTGTGGCTTTTGCCCTCGGAGGTGTTTTGAGTGCGGACCACTACTATTGCTTCACCCATGAATCGTCGACAAGCATCAGCGATTCGATTCATCGCACATCTGTTTTCCGGCGAGTTCGTATCAGATTTCGAATGCACAGTTAGCGGGCCGCGTATTTGCGTAGTTAGCAAGGGGGTTCGTTCCAGAGCGAGCACAGGGATCGCCTTCCGTACAGATGAGTCATATCCGAAACGGGCCGACGTGGGCATTGGAAATTGGAGTATACGTTGGCGCTAGGTTAAAGCTTGAAAGAGAAGCCCCCCCAAGATGTATGAATTATTTCCGGCCCCCATCATCTGGGTCATGATTGTCGGTTCCTTGCCTTGCCGTCCAAACCCGAAACTAGGATCAACGGAAAGGTGTCCGATGCGCTGCCAAGCAGTCAGTCAAGTCAGGGTAGGCGTGCTCCTGACTATCATTCGTCCTGATCCCTGTTCTTCTACTCTTTCATGAAAAAAAGTTTACTTGAACGATGATGATGATATAAAGGAGCCAGAACAAAAGGAGTCTCATCTATCCGGAACGGACGAGCCGAGGCAATGCCCATTCGGAGCCCATCCTCCGAGAGACTGGCAGCGCGGGTTCAACAGCCCGATGTGAGAGAAAACGCGTTTGCCTGGTACAGACAAAGGTACAGAACGAAATGACAGTCCCAAAAATCCCCAGAAATCCTTCCCGCCCCCTGCTGCCTCAGGAACTACTCATGTGCAGAGGAGGCGGGGATAAAGGAAGCGTAAGAAAGATTGTGGCGTTATGTCAGGAATTGGACGACGCCTTTTCAGAAATTACCGGAACAAGAAATTTGGAAATTAATGGGTGTGTGGATCTCAGATCGGGATGACCCTGTGTGTGTTGCCAAATGTGAGTAAACTGTAAACGTACCCCGTGCTTTCCGTTTTGGCTGTGCGGCCCAAAACACTTGATCTTCCTTTATTAACAGACAAGCATCCATATGAGTTGCCTTCGTTTTCTCTGTTTCGCTTCCGCCAGCCCTTCCGGCCTTCATGCATAACTGGATCGTTCTGCATCTGTCTTTTCACTAGCCTCGACTCCCTTTTCTTTCCTTCTTGTCTCTCTTCTTGGAACGTTGCTCCGACCGCGGTATATTTCCGGGAAAATCGGTCTTTCTTTGCATTGTAGATCGTTCCCCGCATTGTTTTATATTTCTTTGATGGCCAACAAGATAGCGATGGTCGCTGGTGGTGCACAGGGAGCTTTGCAAAGAGGCAAGGCGTGTCTGCGGTGCAGGTCAGTGCGCGCATTTCCTCGAATATCACAGCAATTCTTATCACGTTTCTTCACCCTACCCTACCCCACCCCAACCCCCTCCCCCCTAACCCAGGAAACGGAAGATGGTACCCTTTTATTTTGCATCCGAGCGCTCCATGATCTGATCAGTTCGCGTTCATAGAGATGTGACGGTATGAAACCAGCGTGTCAGCAGTGTGTGCGTGCCAAGAAAGCAGATTGCTGTGAATATGATGATGGCAAGGGCAAGACGCGGACACAGATTCTCAAGGAGACAATAGCTCGTCTCGAACAGCGTATACGGGAGCTCGAAGATCCCGAATACGTATCACCTGCCATCACACTGCACGACCCTCATGCCTATCATCATTCTGAATCCTCATCATCTTCGTTGGGCTCTCCGGGCAGTACTTCGTTTTCTGCATCACATTCCCCCTTCCCCTCTGGTCAGTTCCCTGGCTGCAATTTGTCCGCGGACTAAAATTTGATGCGATGCCTATAGACACGACCAGCTCACCGGCACGACCATGGACAAATTTACCAGCAAGTCTAGGTCTCTCATTAATATCTCTTTCTGATCCTCTCTCGTAGGGCGTATCTCCTTCAGCCACTCCCTTTTCCTCCGAGATATTCTTTGACGAGCCCCAGATTCCTGGCCCATTCGACCTTGCACCCGCCCTGTAAGTCCTGCGTCATCCATGTCATTACACAATCTGATCTTTTGATGCGTCGCATCTAGCTTGGATCTCTTTGCCCCTCATCGTCACCAGTGCGGCTTTGAAGTGCACATGGGCAGTCTCAGGGATAGCCTCAACCTCCCCATGTCGGAACAGCGTCATCCCGCCCTCATGAACGCCATCTATCTCTGGGCCTGTTTTGTCTCGCGGCCAGAGCCTCTCTGTGAGCACGAGGATCACTTCCTCACCCAGGCCGTCCAGGCACACCAGCAAGGCCTTCGGCTTGCCGACAAAGTCTTGGACATCATACAAGCTTCGTGCCTCCTATCTCTCTACTTCCTCGCAAATGGGCGGCTGCTCGAGGGAAGCTACCACGCCAGCGCCGCGGCTGCCCTGGCGATCCAAATGGGCCTCCACGTGGATGTCTCACCAGAGCATCATCAGTGGATGAACGACTCCACAGAGTCTTTCGATCTCAAGCCGCAAAAGATCGATCTGAGACGCGGCGAGCGCGTTCTGGCATTCTGGCAAGTATACAACCTGGATCGATGCTGGTCCGTCGTGCTTAGGAAGCCTCCTGTCCTGCCGGATGGGTCAAACCCTTGGACCTCGATAACCTGCCCTTGGCCACGAGACATGGCGGAGTATGACTCGGTCCGTTAACCCTGAAACTTTTTTTTCCCGTTCTGTTCGCGTACGCTGATCTCGAATTTCATCCAGGGTTATATCGAGTCAAACTCCCCGTACCACACCATTGCGAGTTTCTTGAATGGGGATGTAGCCTCGGGGAGCTTCTCGCTGCAGACCTTGCGTGCAAAGGCCTCCACCCTCTTCGGCCACGCGGACCAGCTATCCCGGGCGTGGGACTCTCGTACGGTGTTTCGATTCCATATGATCATCACTTTCATGCTAAATTTACCACTCCACTTAGGAAAACCCTCACCAGGGAATCAAGAACAGATACGAGCGCTAGAGATTACAATCACGCGGTTTTTATCAACACTGCCTCCAGTACATTCAATGGATGCAACGATGCCTGACGATAGACAAATCTTAATCACAGTACATACTCTTGCGCACGCTTCTATAATAATCCTCCACCAGCCGTTCGCTCGTGACGATGCCCACTCGTATGACAGATCTTCTCGGGCTGCTAGAGCCTGCGCCTTGATTATTAAATCTATGACGGATTCCGATTTTAACTTTCTGGATCCCATAGTTGGCGTAAGTCCGTTTCTCATGCCGGTGGGAAGGCGTTCACTTATATGATATGATGTTCTTTTAGACTTGTTGGACATCAGCGGCGGAAATCATTGTCCGGGAGCTCGATACTTTGGAATCATCGTGGCCACCCATGGATAGTTCCGATGTGCGAAGCGAACTTGGTACGATTCTATACGCCATGACCAGTTTTCATTCCCGTTTTCCTATCCTGGGTATGGTATCTCGCTTTTCGTATGTTTCTTGATAATACTTACCTTGAGGATCTCGACTAGGTATTCCGATAGCGAAAGTCCAGAAGAGGCTGGAAGTATAGGATTCAATCTCGACGTACGAGGATGCTAATCCCTCCCTCTTGGACTCTTTACGAGGACACTCTTAAAAAAGACAATTGCCCATTGCATGGACATTGTAAACATGGACATGTTTCGTTTCGGACTCGAACATCTGTTGTTATACACTCGGACTCGCGCTTTTTGGACTAAGTTTGCCCTTACGGATGCGCCTGGTCGTACCCTTAACGCTCTTTGACGATGTTTACGATACCTTTGCATTAGAACCATGGACTATGGACTACGACTCACTCGGACTTGTACTAATAGGCATTGCATCTTTATTGACTCCTCCAGCTTATCTCACTCACACCTTACTTATAATGTAGTTTTATCGTTACTTACCTGTACCTATTGTTCCGGACTCTTGCTCTCTTGTGTTGTTGCTTTCTAGGTGTTAGGACGCTCGCATAAAAAAAAAAAAAGAAAAAAGGTGTAATAATAGAGTTGGCGGCTGAAATAGGGCTCGTTTTACTTGCAGGATATGTACGTCACATTTGAGACTTGACTGTATGAATTGGCCCTGCCCCCGCCCCCTTGAGATCTGGCCAAATGACGGGTAAACGGATGGATAGCAAGTGCCAAGTGGAACGGGTCGGGTTTATTTTTACACATGGGCTATTACATTATTTGATCATTAATGTTACTTCTACCTGCAGGGAGGAGATCTTGCGAAGTGCAAGGGCTGTTGGGGAAACTATGCGGGCATCTTACCCCAGAGATGTGCAGATGACTTACCAATAGTGTTGCTTTGGAGAGTGGATGACAGAAACACTGTGCTACGGCTCGGAAGCGCTGAGCCGAACCACTCAGTCACATTTGCCGTGCGACGGCCATCAATGGCTATGGCTATTTTTAGTGGGGTCTCCAATTGGTAGTTTCTTGAAAAAAAAATGATTGTGTCAGCCGTGTTTTGTTACTACTAATTTGATGTGATGGTAACCTGACCAACACATTAAAATATATATATAATAGTTTCTGAAAGGACGAATTTCAAAATGTAAGTAAAGAGTTTCTCACACATATTCATTCTGAAGTGAGATCATCGACTGGTAAGGATCGGCTTGGGAAGCGGTGTGCCGATGGACTCGATTGAGAGTTTGGGGAAATGCCGGAGGACGGCGATCAAAGTATTTTAGTCTTAAAGAGGCAACGTCGTAACTTACTACCCTCTATATACATTCTTTTATGACGGAGCCGCCGATCCGAAAACAGAATATACAAAGTCCGACATTACATAACGTTTTCTGTCAAGTGCTGATTAGCCACAGTAAGCCTTTGCCCACTACAAGACCAGACCTGTGGATAGAGGTACGTACTGTCCGACATCCCATTTCTCGTTATTATTTACCGATGCTTGCAGAGCTATCATGGACTCAGAAAGTGAGCCCAAGCCTTCTACATCGACTTCCAATCCCTCGTCTGCCTTTGAACGATGGCGCAGCTGGGCCAGTGAAATGACCGGCGTCGGACTGTCCACTGGCACCCCCTCCACATCCCGACAAACGCGCGACATTGCGCGCTGCGAGAAAAACAAGCAATGGCTGATCGACAATTCGCCCGTCGTCACCTTCATGCTTCAGCACCTCGCCCTCAGCGGCTGCCGCGTCCCGGCCCGGAACCTCATCTGCGGCCCTTGCAACCAGACGCGCGCGGGGGGGTACGACCCCGAGCGCGGCGCCATCATCCTCTGCGCGTCCAACTTCTACAGCCGGAGACACATGGAGCGCACCATGGCGCACGAGCTCGTGCACATGTATGACGACTGCAAATTCCGCGTGGATTGGGCGAACTTGCGGCACCAGGCATGTTCGGAGATACGGGCGAACAGTCTGAGTGGGGATTGTCGGTATACGAGTGAGTTGGCGAGGGGGGTCTTTGGCGTGGCGGGTCAGCACCAGGAGTGTGTGCGGAGACGGGCGGTTGACTCGTTGGCGGCGAATCCGCTGTGTCCTGACGAAGAGACTGCGAGAAAGGTCGTTAATGAGGTCTTTGAGAGTTGTTTCAAGGATACCAGGCCTTTTGATGAGGTGTATTGATGCGCCTTTACTCTCTCTGTACTGAGCGCACGCCCTCTAGCCGTTATCGGATTGGGGCTGACCACAGCCTACTCAGGTCTATAGGAATATGAAGTCGTGCGCGCACGACAGGATTGGGCTTTGCCATGATAGCGGCGGCCATGAGATACTCTGGGCAGAGGATACGGCAGTGCATGTAGTACAGTATGGGTCCTTAGGACACAACGTAGTCCTCCCGAAAATAGTGCTTACATTAGATTTGTTTTGAGACGGTGCTCGAGTAAGGAAAGGAAAGGAAAGGAATATTTCAGTAGAACAAAATTAAATATATGAAGCAAGTTGCGAAATAGTCCTGGGATCCGAGCTGTTCTTCTGGAGGAGGAGCTATTTTATTTTTCCATTCGTCCCAAGGACTCATCATTACACGGCACGGTTACCACTTGGGCATGTCAGACGCAAGTATAACAAAATATGGCCTCCACTTGCTAAACAACTCTCCCACATGTACACCCCTCAAGCCAAACTTGGAACAAGCCCACAGCAGAACTTGAAAAAACCTGTAAGCAGCCCCCCCGGAACAAACACACCACACCTTCCAAAGCATACGCACCACATAGAAAACTTGAAGGTACATTATAGCGACCAAAGTAATTGTCGATCTTTCGGCGATCAGTCCTGGGAGGAATTGTATATACACCGCTAACATTGATCGCACAGTACACCGTACAAGGTGGCCCCAGAAGAATTCATTCTGGGGCATGGAAGACATCTGCTTGCCCCTTCAGTGATACTACGGCCGCGGGCGATTCTAGCGTGTCGAATATCCTGGCCGTTCGAACCTAGGAGGAGCGTATGTACACTGACCTGAGAATCATCACCGCGTGTCTTCTTTTTTACATCATCCGCCTACCAAAATCTTAGAAGTCAGAACCAGTGAGATATCCAATCCATGCTAGGACGTCTGCATATATGACAGCCCCCCCGCCGAATAATCAGTGTTCTCAGTAGTCAGTAAAGTCCATGTTACTCCAACGCGTCGTTATTAAAATATCATGCTATTAGTTGTGACAGGTTGATCTAGTGAATAGGTAGCGGCAATTATTTGTACTTCACATCTAAATGGACCCTCTTCCATTACAAGTTCCGGGGAGTCGCCGTGATAGCCAGAGGATAGTTAAAGAGTGTCGTGCGCATGTTAAGAATACCATCCATGAACTTCTGCTGATCAAACGACTTCGGGAGGTCCATATCATAGGCTACCATTAGCTTGGCCACAGTGAGGTGAAGTTCCTGGTTAGCAAAGACCTTGCCGAGGCAACTGAATGCACCTGTCAATTGCGTAAGTCGATCAACAAACAACCCCCATTATTGAATCAATGAAAAACGATAACACGAACCGTAGGAGAAACACAGCATGGCGTTCTTCTTCGTGATGGTCGCCGGACCGAGACCTTCGGGCTGCCATCTCTCAGGCAAGAATTCCATCGGCATGGGGTAGAAGTTTTCCGGGTCGGTCTGTTGGGTGTATGGGGGAACCGACTACATAACACTTTAAGACAATCTCTTCTTAACATTATGACCATCACTGTAACGTACCACTATGATGTCCTCGGGGACGAATTCACCATCAATCATCGATCCTCCCTCGCCCACGACACGAGGTAGACCACCGAACGGTGTGCCAAGGCGCAAACCTTCCCAGACGACACCATAGAGGTAGGGTAGATCGAGGAGTGCTTTGGGGTCGTCAATCTCATCGACGCTGTTAAAGTGAGCATCAAGTTCATCACGGAGTTTCTTGTAGACGGTGCGGTCACGGAGGAGGTAGAAGAGAAGTATCGTTAGCGTTCCACCGGTAGTGTCGGATCCTATAGGGGCATTCATTCATCAGACACAATTCCGGCAATGACCTTCATGTACACACCGGCAGCAATAGCAAAGGCAGAGTCAATATTGAGGTCTTCATCACCGAGACGCTCGCCACCCTTCTCCCCGAGCTAGACGACGGTATGATGAAGCCGCAACAGCGCCCAAAAGAAAATAACTCGCCAAGTACGAGGCAATATCATCACCAGTGATGTGTTTACGGACATCCATGAGCTTCGTGGCAGTCCTTTCCAGAACGTGGAATTCATCAGAAGCAGGCAAGTTCCATGCAATGTCGAAGATGGAAGGGGCTTCACCGAGACTGTAGAGTAATAATTAGGATGCATTCAGAGCGAACGGACATGTAGAATGGACTCACACTTCGAAGACAACTGTGGCGTTTTGAGCATTCTCAGAAACATCCTCCGGGTCACCGTTAGCCATAAGTTCCTGTGCAACCGTTGTTTAAAACTATAAGAATTGATCAAGTGGTACGCACGACATCGCTGGTTGCGCCAAAAGTCATCTCAGCCTGAATACGGTATCAGCATACAGAAACACTAAAGAGGAACCATTTCGTGACCATCAAATCATACGCCCAGTGACGGATTATCTCAGACATGTCAATGACACCATCAGGACCGCGTCGCTTGTCCATGACCTTGATCATCTGCTTCGTCCGCTTATCAACGACAGCGAGAAGCTTGGGAAGCCTAAAATAGTTTGTGAATTCTTCGTTAGAAAAAAGGGGATAAATGAACATACGACTTGGCAATGAAAGCACCAGCCCACGCCTTCCTGCGAATGTTGTGCATTTCTCTCGAAGGGGTGAAGAACAATCCCCCAACGGGGGCACGCCCCGGTCGGTACGCCATACTCTTGTTCATGCTCTGTGCGGTGGTATAAATCGGGTGGATAGCTTCATTAGAAGCAATGGAGAGTGTGTTGGGACCTGTCTAATGTCAGCTTCCCCATACGAAGCGTGAAAGAAGCCAGGCATACCGGTTCGCACGAATTTTCCGTACTTCTTATGCAGGTCCTTGATGATCAGGTAACGGTGACCGGTCGACACCATGTGCATGGCCTTCAACGACGTAACCTTGTAGAGGAAGGGACCAGGGAAGCGCCAGAGGGGATGCAGAGGTGAGAGGCGGTAGGCAACGGCAAGCACAATCATCGTCCCCAAGAACGATGCGAGTCCGCCAGTCGCTATTCCCAAGGATTGGCTTACGCCCAGTTGCTTGTAAACACCTGTGCCGAAAAGCGACGCCCAAGTAAGAGCACAAACAACAACCGCGGTGTCTCCACGGTATTCATTACGGTTAAGATACAAAGTTGTAACCTGGAAAAATGTTGAGGGCACTGGATCTAATGGGGAAGACCAACGAGGACTTACTGCTCCTGTCGCTGCAGCAGCAGTGGAAACACCAGCGAGGTTGAAGGAAGGAGCCAATTCTTGCAAAGCGGACAAAGACATGATGGTGATGGTTGGGTGAAGAAAGTGCTGGCTGAAACTCTGGCTCATGAAAAGGCAGAGTTAAAGCCGAGTCGGGTGCAGCGTACATGATCATAAACAGCGTAACGTAGGTCAGGGAAAATGATGCGTTCCACATTCGACAGCCTCCGGCAGTCTAGCTAAAGCCACGAAGCAGCGGTAAGACCCCGATAACAATTTCGCTTGTCGGGTTAGACAAATTTTGATACGTTCTATTCGCGTGATGACCTACGACTAATCTATTAATAACGAGATGAGCTGCTTGATATAGGATTTTGACTAATGAATTGCTTACCATGTACCCTAAAATCCAACGTATTTAGTCATTCGAACAGTGAATTAGGGAGAGTAAATTGTCCCGTCACCGCAAAGGAATGACGGATCGGTGATCGAGTAACTTTCACATGCTGAAATCTGGTGGCTGTGTTCCGTGTACGTGCCTGCTTTTTCGCTCCGGCTACCGCAGTTGTGGCGTTAGATATTTCTGTAATCAACTTGGCAGAATTTCATCATGTGAAGGCCTTGCTGCAAGAGGTTGCTGTTCGTGATTCATTATTGAGATAAATGAGACTACCTGACTGCTTAAACAGTATAAGCCTGGCAGTGGTTGGGACGAAATCAGCCAATACCCCAGGTACCCTGCATTCCCAGGTTTTGACAAGTCGTTTCAACTTGGACAGATGGTGACGGCCGCCCCACTTGGAAAAAAACACAAGGTTTTGGGGATTAGTATAATTCCTATGCATAGAATAAGCATACGACTGCTGTACAGTCCCAACGGGAGATAAAAGGCCTCACATTGGGAAATCCCCCGGATCTGCATGTCGCGGGGGATTGGGTTTAGAAAATTCTCCCGCGCTATATGTCCGTAAGAGCGAATTGACCACAGGACTAGAACACCACGAGTGAAAGCGATAGAAACCTAAAGGTAAAGATTCCCCGTGATTGCGATAAAAAAGTTACGGTCGACACAAATACAAGTGATTTGCGGTTAGATAGCACCGTTCAGTGTTGCGGCCGCTCGCCCGGCATGACATATACTGAAGTTTTGCTCTCAGACTGACGCTGAGCCACGTCCACCCTCCAATCCCTTAGTCGCATTCAGATGGGCTTCACGCACATCAGTCTTCTCTTCGACAGCTTTCGCGATCGCAGCAGCTATAGTCGCGTCCCACTTTTCTAGGGTATGATATCCAATGGGGTCAATCATGAGCATAGGGTCATCATCCTCGACTCCATATCCTAACGTCCGTTTCGGCGCCTCTCCTGAAAATTCACATGTCAGTCAGTATGAACGCACGGAGGACGAATAACTTACCATGAGCTTGCATCTTGACCTTCTTCCGGGTCTTCATGGTCTGCGTCCTGGCCCTAGTCTTGGCGCTCATTATTGGATAGAAAAATTGTCCGATAAACTTCTGCAGCCCTGTTTTTCAGAAGTTCCATATCTCCAGCCCCTTCGGTCTGCGCAGAGAGACAACGCTCGACGGATTCCGTCGTATACAGTGCGCCAAGACTCCGAGCGGTGTACCCCCCAGGACATACTTTGTCAATATCCAAACCCAGATCCAAACCCTCAGTAGATTCTTCCAGGGACGCGAAAGTAGTGGCAGCTTTCCTCGCCTGGCCCTTCTTCTTAGCTATGCGCTTCGCAAACTCGTTGGTTAGCCATGCATGTGTCAGCACCCGGTCCCACGTAGTCTTCGAAATCATACGCGAGGAGGCCGCGCAGTTTGACCGGTACTGTGCGGAATGGGGTTGCATATGAGAGCGTGTTGGTGCTACGAATGATAGCCCAGCTGTGCGGGGAGACATGCGCAATGATGACGGTTTCCGACGGCTGACGGGATTCAACGTCAAAGATAGGTTTCAGCAACATGGTTAGCTTATTTGAACGCCAGGGTATATACACAGATCCGTCTTCAGTCGCCATCTAGGTTTTGGCGCGGACAGACTCTTTGAGATTCATGAAGCTTTCATTGTTCTCGTGGGACTCTTTCATGCGCTGCTTTTCGTGAGCTTTGGAGTCTTCGCAGCGCTCACTCCCTGCTAAACTTAAGTAAAATCAGTAATTCTTTTCATATGATGCCAACTAATGCAGCTTACTCGAAGAGGATAAGCCATCCATCTTCGGCGTACGGTAAAGACTTATTCTTGATATGGGTGTTGAGAACAGCATGGCTGCCGCTACTAGCTGCATTTCGGAGAATAGCACTGGTGCGCCGGTGCGACGGAGAAGATGTGATAAGGTCCTCAAGCTCTTTAGACGTGCGGACGATCGTGGAAATAAGCCTTGGCCTAACATTCCCAGCTTTGTCCTCGTGGATGGCGATGTTGTTACGCACAACATTTCCCGACGCGTCCATTTGTCGCTCGGCTCAACTAAATCCGTCGCGTATTTCCCCAAGAGTTCGGAGAATGTCACGCTGAACTCAAAATAATCCTCTTCATTTTTGCCATAGGAAAGGCGGGAGCCAATGATACGAGCGGCGTCAAAGAGATCTCGCGCGATACGTGACTCGATTCCTCCATGGTGTATGTTTTTCCACTGCTTGTTTGACCGTAAGCGAGAATGCATCCGACGCCACCGGATAATGCCAGATGGAGGAGCTGTACATGTTGTCAATGAGGTTTCTCAGAACACGAGAACACATGCATCAATGGCAGGGTCGGTGAGTTAATTAGGCCCGGAAACTGACATCTCAGAGCTCCTTATCAAGTCCCAGGCCTAAAAAACCTTCCCAACAACGCGATAAAGAAGTTCTTCACTTGGACTTGGATCTTTTTCCCGTGGTAATGGTTATATTGAGCTTGTATAATTCTTGCAAGAAGCCAGAACATGTCAGATTTCCTGGCCTAAAAACAGACCGGCCTTGCCATGAGGCCTTGCAAAAGTATACGCACGTCGTTAGCAAATGACAGTTAGCTGATATACTTCTTCATTCGTCGTATCCGGCCCAAAGGTAAGGTCAGCGATGTATTCCTTGTGTGCGAGCGTAAATCCAGACCACTGCCCGGAATTGTTAGCCGTCAGGACTAGCACCAGCAAAAAAGCGGGGAACGCACCTTCATTCCAGGTACATGAGCAACAAAGACACCCGGCTCAGCGCTCTCGACGGTGACGCCTATGCATGCCTCGACTGGCACGTCATCCTCCCCGTCCATAGGAATCAATTTGAATTTACCGGCAGCTTCGCCAAGTAGCGGAGGACGCGTTCGAAACGCGACAATGTCTCGGTGGTTTGGTGATATCTTCGAATGGCACGCTGAATCCCATCGCTGGCGGCTGCTCTGCTAGCCATTCTTCGAGGAGACTACGAAAATGGGTCAGTTGAGCCGTCGTGAGAGTCGCAGACCGTGACGTCGCCATTGGTAGATAAGAGGTTAGGAATATCTCTGCGCCATTTGTTTTTCCAGGGTCAAGGTATCGTAACCCGAGCTTCTTGTCAATATCAACCCAAAAATGAGAATATATGCGGCAGCAAGGGCGATTATTCAGCACTCATGGTCGTTGAAGGTAGGCGAGGTACAAATGATGGCAAACGCGGCTCCGCGCCTTCAACGTCATCGCTTACCGTTACCGCCACCATCATCAAATCTCGGAGATTCCTGCCACTCGCGTTGAGCAAGGCCAGTGTTTGAGGACAGCGTGGGCAAGCTCCATTAACGAAAAGATTCGACGAAGACATTGGCGGGAGCATCTCCAACTCCCCTCTGGCCGGCAGCAGCCTTGCAGTTGCGTCCTGATTCCTTCACGTAACGATGGTAATTCAACTTCGCCACGACGCCGTATTCTCCTGGGATCTTGATTAGAGACAGACGCCTCCAATTCCTCTGGATCACTCCGAAGGTAACGCCAGGATATCCCTTCTGCTGTGAAATTTGGTACCGTACTCGGCTCACCAGGCTGTAACTTGTCATGTCCACCGCTCCAATTCACTCACGTCTGCGTCAGTGACTCAGGGTGCTGCAACGACAGTAGAGGCTGAACGAAATATCCGGATTGACAACAGGTTCCAAAAATTGGTGGTTGGTGCGCTTCGCGGGATTGGCTATCTATCTTTCCCTCGCAATACATACACACCCGGCCTCCTCGTTCCCTTGGGCGCATCTCCGTAGACTCAAGAAACCGAGGAAACCGAGCTATGTCTTCCTGTTAATGTTTCCTGCTCCTGCACGCACAGATATACAGCTTGGGGAATACTGGGGATACCGCGATACGACTGTCAATCATGCCGCAAAAATATATACTCCCCTCTTCTCCGTCTGCTAGCATTTTATGACATTTATTACATTCAGATGACCTGAACTCTATCATTCTTCAACTCTGCTTGGCCAACCACTGATTCTCAGGACATTTTTTGGTTTAAGAAAAATGTTCTCGAACCTTTTGCGAACATATCGTCCACGACTGACAGATGTCCAATACGCCTGGTAAACAGACAATTTTTTTATCGAGGCACCACAGAAAAATCTGTCGATAATCCTGACGCATTTTGTTGTAGACGAAAGCTTTCTATATTCCAATTAGTCTTCCTTGCTAGTCAGCTGCCAGGAGTACAAGATTTTTCTCGGTGGCAATGGAGAATCCTTGAAGCGCTTTTCTGTTTTACTACTACTTGTATCTTCTTTCCGATGGGGACGGCGAGACCCAAGAAGAGCCATTTACACGTGCTGAAAAAGCAGTCATCTTTGATTGCCTGCTTGCACCACACTATATTTTTCGACTTCCTTGTTGATGTCAAATGTAGCGCAGCAGTCTTTTTGTGGTTAGCGTCCCTCATGGGTGTGTTTCTTCACTCTTCACAGAGAAACATGCACTGAAAGTCCCACAGTACTTGTAAACGTGTTCTGAAGCTGCGCTGCTAACGTAGCCCGCACGCAGGCTCCCATCTATAACCTATACTTCTTGCTGTCGCATTTTATCACGTTCAGCATGTCCAGCGAATGGGTCTGGAACGCCAAGCGCGACATCAGCAAGACAGACCCTGCGCCAGTGCCAATCATACAAGCCGCCTGGCACCTCTGAATTTGTCCTCGATCTTCCTCCACTCCAGCGGCGGTCTGTCTAGCCACCCTAGGCGGGAACAAAGCGAAGACAGTACGCGTACGAGATCCCTGAAAGAATCCCCCAGCTGAAGTGGGATCAATTTCATACCCTTACTTCTCTGCAGCGTGATTTCTGTTCAAGAAGTTGCAACTCGACATCACGCCCGGAGTCTTAGCGTAAAGCCGCTACGGGTCCGAAATACCGACGCATGAACCTTTCAGAGCGGAGCAAACGTCCGACTGAGCTCCATTCCAGGTTCAACGGGTTGACACTTGAGCTGACGTCGGGGTACGAAGGGCTTTCCAACAAATGATGGTGGGCTTTGCGAGTCTGTCGTATCGACAAGCGTTCTGGATCGACAGCCTTTGTTACTGAAGGCAGCTTAAACTTATCGTCTAACGACTCGGAGGTTAACCGTGATAGAAAGCTTTTATTTTCCAAAGGATTGGCAAATGGGAGAACTGTCAACTGTTCTTGAAAAACGGACAGAGGCATCACGAGAGGGGATCGTATAGCCTCCGGGGATATGAGAGGATGCGAGATACAGAACTAGGAGTGTTCTCGGAAATAGACACAACATCCGTACAGCCAACACACGAGATAATCGATATCAGTGTCTGAAAGAGAACGAAGACATATACGAAGTTAACGACGAAAATTCTTGTCATAGAGCGAGACACAAGTAAAAAGAACAACCACGTTGAGGAAAAGCCATTGAAAAAAGTTATGTACCGTCACGTGACTCTAAATTCTGACGTTCGGTTACCGGCTCGCATCGCGATCCATGAACCACCCACCACCACTACCTTACGATTACCGTCCGCCTCTCGACGGCTCTACGTCATACAGCAAAAGCTGCAATGTCTTAGTTTAACTTTATAGTATCGTGTGCAACAGAGTGGCCCACTGAGATGCATAACTTGGTCTGCTTACTTGACTCTTCAATACCCTCACGACTCGTCAACGGTCCATGCCGAGGTATCTCTTCTAATGCCTTTTCTTTCCTCGAGGAGTTCAAGAATATCATTTCGTGCAGGAACTCATAGACTTCCTCTGGAAGGACTGGATATTTTGAAGTCCCTTCGACCGTTAGTGAGCTCAAAGCTCTTCTACGCGTCGAATGATATTGCTAAGCAGTCAACGATACTTTTTCGGTCTTTGCTGATTCTCTCTCTGGCCTTTGTCTATTATGATAGGACATATGCAATATGGATGTGAACGAAATAAAGTTAGATTCCACTCGCTAATGAAATAGCGAAGATATTCAACAGCCGAAGCCAGTTAAGAAGGTGGAACGTGTTGAGAAACGACCTTCTTCAACATTTGCCCAGTCATCTAACGTTCCCTTTGATGCCCATGTCCTCGCCCCTTGTCGACACCCGAACTCTGTTGCTCTCCCGTACCTTTGTGTCACCGATGAAGAAGACGGTTTCAGCCTAATGAGCGGTGCGGAGAATTGCTGAGCCTGTTATTGGAATTATCATATCAAAAACAGGGTTCGTGGGCCGGGTGGTGCTCGGTTGGCTTGACAAAGTACGGGCCGACCCTGATGTTCTAGTGCGTCGGCTTTTCCTGACTCATGATCACCACTGACTGAATTTGAATAGCCCGCAGATCGTTTTGCGCGCAGGGACGGTACGTGTACGACCTTACCGACCCCTATTAGTGCTCTCAAATTTGCTTAATTTATCATTCCCCTTAGCGTGCATGTCGAGGGAATCGTGGCCCAAAGCCAAACTCCGACGTTCAAACGACTTTCGTGGAGATCAGATACCATCGATGATGACAGTTGGGGTTCCGAAGAACAATGGGAACAAAGCATTGTTAATTGGCTAAATACGGTTCAAAGATGGTAGGCATATCTTCATTGGGCCCTTTGTTGTGCCTCATATATGTAACAGCAATGTATACTACAGGGGATCCTCTGCTTCTTTCCCAGCTCAAAACTGTTCATTCACCTTGGCTGATTCCCAGCAGCATGAGAGGTGGTCTCCCTCTAAGGTCTGCACCCTGTCTGAGGTGTTCTACGTCTGTAGATAGCGAAAGCGACGGAGCCTGCTCTATTTCAATTTGATATTGATCTCGCGTATAACATTGCCTGGGAGCTACAGGTTCGCAGACCCCATCGGATAGAGCGTCTGCTCAACCTGCAGAATGTGGAAGGCAAGGGTGAGTAACTATTGCCCATACTCTCCTGAATTTTCCTCTCATTATTTTGCAGAACACATCAGACGGATGGTGGGCCTTCCAATAATGGAAAGACTGACGACCGTTCGAAGGGCACAGAAACGTTCTCTTGTTCAGAGTACGTCATTTCTTTTTGATCTTTAGAAAGCTTTGGATGCTGATACGTAGTTGTCAGACTCGCTGCGAAGTCCTCTATGCAGAGCTCTCTTTCTCAAGCTACACCCATTGCCGCAAAGACATCAGTGGGGTCAACATCACCGCAAATCGAGGAAGAGCAGGAAGGATTGAGCGCGTTGACACTGACAGTCGTGATGATCATGAAGCGTGCGGCAGTCACGTGTCATTGGACGCGACGCGTCCTTAGCCGAGGCATAATGATACCCGGTACTAACCTCCGAAATCCTGCCTCTCCTTCTGAAATTCCTCGCTTTGCATCTAGTAGCCAGTTCTAGTCGCGATGGTCGACAAAGAGGGGGATACTTGCTAAATCATGCTGCTTGCCCTGAATCCACCAACTAGTACATGCGATGGACACGATACCACGGATCTCCGACCCCATCGTGGCTGCCGCGAATGATGTGCAGAAAAACTTTGGCCACAGCGATCCGCTGAACGGCTGCCTGTACAAACTGGGGTTTCCGAAGAGGACGCAGTCAAGACAAGACCTCTTACCTGCGGAGTACCTTCACGGCCTTATCTTAGGCTCTGGATGAATGTTCTTTCCTGATTATTCCCAACGTTGAAGTTCAGCGGTGCGACGCCGGAGTATCAAATCCCCGGCACATAAGGCCTTGTTTTCCTCGTCTCCACTGGCTGCGCGGATATAACGCCGAGATTATTTAGTAATCCCGGTACGGTCAGCAAATCGTCAACATAACAATTGGGTCCAACTTCTCTGCAAAGAGGGAGCAAGCTGTGCCGGTCTGACAAAGATCAAGTGTATAGTAAGCTACCGGATAGCTATCCGTGCGCGCGAGACCTCGCTTTGATATATAAAGGTATCCTCTCTCTCATTCATTTCCGAGTCTCGGTGCCCTTAATCGTAGTATATCAAGGGTCTGCTGACGGAATCGTTATTTTGGACTGGATGTGCCATGGATGGTTCCCAGTCCAATTGTGGTATGTCGCCGTTTTCCTGTGAAATTTTCGAGGAACAAGTTACTTGGGTCTTTCTTGGTGGTTTGATCTGCCATGGCCATGGCCCTGCGCAGCTCCTTGAACATGACGATACTCATCATTCTCAGTGGACAACCGTCGGGATTCAGAAAAATTGCCGTGACAGGCTATTCGTTCGCTCAGACTGCACGAGATTGTAATCAGTCCCATGGTAATGAATACTCTCCGTCGAATGTTCTCTATCGAAGCAGGGGCGCCTCGAGGATCCAATTGCTGCCGGTCCTCAATTAAATGGAGAGTTCCGGGCTGCGTGGTTTTCAGGATTTCTGCTTGCCAGTGGACCGTAATATCTCCTCTATTCCTGGTAGGATATGTGTAGTGGCTACAGTCAAGTAACGATCAGTATTGAAAACCCTTTGAAATTTGATCCCGTCTGGAAATAACGTGAACTTGTGACCGTATCCCGAAATCGTCATTTCGAACTCGGAATTGATCCACATGGTTCGTTGGGACTCTTCTTTTTCACTGTCTGTTTCGAGTTGTTCTTACATCCTCGTCCGTATGTGATGAATCTCGGTAGCTTCCTCTCTTTAAGCCTGGTCGCTCTTCTATCGTCCTTCATCGTCGCTGCCCAGGTGAGCCACAGCATCGTCTCGGCTATGACAAACCAAACAATCCTCACCCAAATATTCCCAGGATGATCATCACAGAGCTGTGGGTCGCTTTTTTCGCGCTGAAAATCAATTCAGAATTCATTTTGAATATAGTTGAACAACAACCAGGGTCAGACGCCGTGTGAACTGGTCGAGGAGATGGTGCGGTGCCAACCGGTGAGGGCGGCTCGGTGGGCAAGACCTGTGCTTGGTGGACGGGAAGTGCAGCACACATGGAATGGGGAACCGAGTGCAAACTGGTGTACATGGTACGTTTTTGCTCTTGGTGCATGTTGTTGTACTCAGCACAAACAGCACAAACATCTTCTTCAACATCTGGAGCGCTTGTCTGATGAGTCAGGGCAACTACTCGCTGACCTCGGATCAGTGGCTGACCCATTGCGAGCAGCACCAGCTGCGTATCACCACCTCCAAGCGCTCTGACCAGGTTCATGTACCCGCCTGGGCCTACGCAGATATGCCAGTCAATCAGACCTTCAATATTCGTCAAGCCGTCGACAGTAAGCAAAGCTTTCCTCGGCTCATATCCTATATCGCTTATTCTTCCCAGCTGGCGATTCTGAGGATGCAGGTGACGGCTGGTCAAAATATCAGATCATCACAGTAGTGGCTATATCTTGCTCAGTTGTGGCCCTCGCTGCGATTTTGCTCTTCTTGTACCGGTGGAGGAACTTGTGGGCGCGACACCACGGTGTATCGATAAAAGGCTTCTCGTTTAAATTTCCCCGATTTCCTCATGGGCCGAAGAAAGTACGGACTGACAGCAGAGACAAGAATTGGGCCATCGACGATGAAGTCGAAGATTTGGGAGATTATGAGATCGTGGGCACGCCCTCTACGTCACGGCATGGACATATTCGTCTTAGCTCGTACCCAACACTGTATAATAGCCCGCCGCGGAGGACATGGTACACTCGCTCCCAGGACTTTTTTCGAAAGACGGGACACACATTTCTTGAGGTTGCGGAAACCATACCTCTACCGTGGAAAAAGAGGCCTGTGCACGTCAAGGCGCTCTCCCGCGACATGATCTTCGATATAGATGGCACCGCAATCAGCACAAAGACTGACTCTACGCTTGAGAACTATCGCACAGCGGGAAAGCCGATGTACACGGCGGCCCAGGCTGTCCCTGGATCTAGCAGATTCTCTCGCCTATCATTGGTTGATAATGAGAGCTACATCAGTAATAATGGAGAAGACCAGCCGGGGTTCGAAGCTGATAGCGATCAAGAACGACTTATCACTCCTTCCGACGAGTTGCCTGATCCCCCGCCCAGTGTCATGTTAATATCTCGAGACAACAATGATTTCACTCTCGAATCAGGTGAAAGCCGCTCACACCATCAGCATGCAGGCCAAGTCGCTGTCGTCACTAGCCCACATCCCCCAGAGGCACCTCCCCAAGTAAAGGTATGTGCTACATATTTCGCGTAAATGCTGTCATTTTGATTTTCATGTTCAACGGCAGCATACAAGTTTGCGACCTCCACCAGCCCCAACGTATCCTGCTCCTCTGCCTCCTCTGTCGCCTCCACGAAACACACAACGTCTTCACAAACCGTCATCGGACAACATGCTTGGTTTGCGCATGGAACCGCCACCGTCTCGCGACGGTGCAGCATACCCCACACCCATGGCCTCAGCCAGCTATCTCCCCATGCGCCCGCCTTCCCCCCTCTTCATCCCCCACTCCTCCATCGAAGACCTCCGAAACGTTTCCACCTCGCATTTCCGCCTTCCCTCCGACCCTTCCACACATTCAGCTCTCCCTTCCACCGTGAACTTGGCCTACAGCGATGACGACCTCCCCCTCGTCTCTTCGCCGCCGTATCATCCGTCCCCTCTCCGAGACGAAAGGATCCTGACGCCCCCTCCTCCCAATACCCCTCCCCCCCCACTGACGCCGCCTCAACGCTTGTCGACACCCATGTCGATTCGCCCCCTCCCGCTCCCGCAGACGCATCAGCGGACGTCGAGCGAGAGCGTCATCCCCACCCGTACAGACCCTCTTATGTTGTTCTCTGGTCCAGTACGGGCAGCGGGATATATGTCTTCGACAGACTCCTTGGGCCGCTCATCTCTAACTTCCCCAGACTTGCACAAGTGATCAAGGTAGTGGCCTCTTCTCGAGGCGGGACGGATCTACATGGACAATATCTTTCGTACTGCTCTTGCTACTGCACAAAAGCTATCGATGTACATGTATTATCTTGTAAGTTATATAGCTGATGTTATATTGAACCCATGTGTGGGTTTTTTTCATCGGTGATACCCATTCGACATCTATCTGGGCAACAAAGTTTGATGGTTGGATTTTCTTTCATTCTCACCAAAAGTATTGTGGGCCCTTGGAGTACCGACGCCTCTTGGGGTAAAGAGGCATACTGAAAAAAAAGTATGCAAGGAGCGATATACCACTGCAAAAGCTTACAGTGAAAAGATATCCTTAAGCCTAGGTTTCAACAAGAGATTGAAAAAAAAGACCAGAAAAGAGATCCGATCACGTGTCTGAGACGGCATCGCGACGCAGTGGTTGGACTCGCGCCATTGCCACTGAACGGCACAACGACTGTCGTCTTCCTCTCTCAACGACGCAGAATCGCGAAGGGTTATACAACTGATGCTGCTATGTCTTCTTTGAATTTTATTGTCTCGCGAGCTACTGAATGGCCCACTGAGATACAGCATTTGGCGTGCTTACTTGACTCTCCAATCCCATCACGACTTGCCAACGGCCCATACCCACCTGTCTCTTCTAGGGCATCTCCGTTACTCGAGGAGCTTGAAAGTATCCTAGAATGTTCTCCAGAACATCTCACAGACTCCTCCTCGGAAGTACTAGATATTTTGGATCTACTGCTTTCGACTGTTGCCGCGCTCAGAGTTCTCGCCGGCGGTTCGAAGGATGATACTAGACAGTCAACGATACCATTCTGGTCCCTTCTTATACGTTCGCTTTCATTTATGTGCTATGATAAATCATATATAATGTGCGTGCATTTGAATGGAATCAATTGATCTATTTCCTAACGAAATTGTTCGCAGGCAAGATGTTGCATTCGTTCGACCACGATTATCACATTCTTCGAATACGATGGAGGATGGACATGCTTCATTGCTGATATCTCATATCGTTGAAGATATTTGGCGGCCAAGGCCGGTCGTAGAGGATGACGCTTCGGGGCACCTGTCTATCATGAGAGCGGAACGCTCAAACGAATCATCCTCTGATAGTGACACCAGCTATGAACGCACAGAGGCTTCAACGGATCCGACGTCTGCCCAGTCATATTATGTTCCTCTTGATGGCCACATCCTTGCCTACTGGCGACATCCGAACTCTGTTGTTCTCCCGTACCTTTGTGTCACGGATGAAGAAGACATTTTCAGCCTAATGAGCGGTGTTGTTTATCAGCGTTCTACTTGGGGAATTTGCAAGCCTGTTATTGGAATTATCCTGTCAAAAACAGGGTTCGTGGGCCGGGTGGTCTTCGGTTGGCTTGACAATGTATGCGCGGACCCTGATGTTCTGGTGCGTCAGCTTCTTCTGACCCATTACCTCCACTGCCTGATTTGAATAGCCCACAGTTCGTTTTGCGTACGCAGATGGGACGCGTACAGACCCCTCATTAGGAGTGTACGACCTTACTGACGCCGTCAGTGCTCTCAAATTTGCACAATTTATCATCGGCCTTCGGGCGCATGTCGAGGGAATCGTTGCCCAATGCCAAGCTCCGACATTCAAACGACTTTCATGGAGATCAGATACCATCGATGATGACGATTCCGGTTCCGAAGAAGAACAATGGGAACAAAGGATTGTTTGTTGGCGAAATACGGTGGAAAGATGGTGAGAGTCACTTCATTTGGCCTTAACGCTGTCCCTCATCTGTTTAACAGTGACACCGACCACACAGCACCTTCCGATACTCCGTCGACTAACTGCTGCTGTTCATCCAACATAGCTGACTCTGAAAAGCGGACTACGCGGTCCTCTTCGAAGGCTAGGTCTGCACGTCATCCGAGGCGCTCAATGTCTGCAGACAGCAAACGAGAACGTCCTCCAGCAGAGCCTACACCATTTGTGCCCGATATCGATCTCAGATATCCTCGCGAGCCTTCCCTCGGAGCTACGGGTTCGAAGACTCCATCGGATAGAGCATCTGCTCAGCTTGATGAACGTGGAGGACAAGAGTGAATCTAGACTGCTCATGCTTCAGTCGATTTCCTTCTAACTCTTTTTCAGAACAAAGACGGATGGTGGTTCTTCTAATAATGAAAACACTGGTAAGCGTTCGAAGAGCGCAGATGCCTTGTCGTGTTCAGCGTACGCCTTTTATTTTTGACCACTTTAAACTACCCGTTCTGATATCCCGTTCCCACCAGGTTAGGTGCGAAGTCCTTGGCTGGCATATCCCCTGCCGCGAAGCTTTCTTTCTCAAGCTATGCACACGACCGCAAAATTATCAGTTTGAGCAACATACCATTGGACACAAATGCTCATGGAATAGTCGATGCTGCTGACGAGATTAACGAGATGCTTGAATTCTATGAGGAAATGACCAAGTATATGAAACCTCCTATCGAGCAGGCAAGCATGTCTGATCACTACAATCTGTCCCTTCACGCTTATTGTTTCTAGAATGAATCACCTGTCGTTGACAAACGGATCGAAGAAGTTCGCGACCACTTTCTCGTTCAAATTGATGCATGCTCCGGTGGTAAAAACACTTCCCAACTTCCACGGCACTTCTGGGAGGTCATTTCGGGTTGCTTTTCGTCTCTTCTTTGGGCATCCGTCGGCGGGTACTCCAAGGAGCTCGCTGATAAATCACCTAACGAAGCTGAAGCTCGTCATGAATGGGATATTCTTCTGAACCTCGGCTTCGTGAATGTCCATGAGCTCGCTTCTGGAAGAGTGGTGTGAGTTATGTTTGTCGGCGTACCTGTGTTGTATACTTATCCTAGTCATAGTCTCGAAAGAGCATTGTCGCTCTCGCGGAATGTCGCGGCAGATGTGATGAACACCTCCCCGACTTCTGCTGCTGCAGAATTTCAGGGTGTCGCTCGGCAATCACGCAATATCAGTTATCAACACGTTTTACAACTGGAAGATCCCAAGTTCATGTCTTCCTCCAATTCGAAGCTCGTTCGGCAGGCAGAAGATTTTCATTTGGTCGCAGCCACGCAATCACGTGCTGTTTCCGCGCTTTTTGATAATGCAGAGGCAGCCAGGAAAGCCATACTGAAGCGTGCCGGAGATGAGCCAGAGCTTGGGATCGTTGACGCCATCCTGACGTTGCCGTTGGAGCGCCTGCAGCTTATCGAGGAGCCTCTCATTTGTATCACAGAGACCCGCGAGACTGTCAATGCTGCAAAGACTCTCAGCGAAGATAACATATCTGAGCCAGATGAAAATGCAGTGTCGGAGATGCCGAAGGTTAGAAGATCCAGGCCTGTTCATGGCTCCAGGCGAACGAAGTCTGCAACGACGCAAAGTGAGCTGCTCTCAATTGCAGAAGAGCAGGAAGGGCATATTCAGGTGCCTGACGAGGAAGTAGGGAGGCGGACCGACGACAAGCAAGGATCAAACGGTACCCGGGCGACTAGAAAAGAAAACTTGCTACGGCCATTTTCGGTGACGTGCTCAGTGACGAAATTAGCACCCAAGATGACATTCCCACCTGGGGTGGTGATGGATGTCAAGGAGCTGCTCACTAAACTTCTCTTGGCCGTTTTAGTTGCCGAATACAAGAAGCCTACGCAGACTTACGCGAAGGCCGTCGTGCAAGCAAAAATGTACGCGGAAGCGTCTGTCAGGTATCTCGCAAGTCTGGGAGTGACCAAACAAGCTGTTTTCGCATTGGCGACAGATGGCGTTGAAGGAGCTGTACTTATGGCTTGGTGCTCGAGCGACTCCGAAGTAAGTTCTTTTATTTTGCTACAGTGCTGATGTTTAATTTATCTCATCTTAGACCGTCTACATCGTTGAGCGCAATGTTCAAACATTCAACATTTCCTCACCCATCGAGGTTTACCATTTTGTCACGGTCCTTCTGCGTCTACGAGAGTATGGGGATACGACGCTGAAGGATGCAGTCTTGAAAGCATTAGAAGCGGAAGAATTCCAACAAAAGAGCTGGAGTAAAACGGCACAGTTTAATAGGATGGAATGAGATTGCATTGGCTTACGAAAAACTTTCTTTGCTTTGATTGGATGTATCCACATGCTTTCTACGTGCTATCGCTAATTTATATGCTATATACTGTGCAATTATGATATAAAACTTCCGTACTCTGCTAAGTATTCGCCAAGTCTTTCCCCTGAACGCCCGGCTTTCACAGAAGTGCACTTCTTTTTAGCTCAAAAGGATGGCGACGAGGCTTTATCCTCGACTCACGCTCAGCCTCTCCAAGTTGAGGGTTGTTAGTCCACATCGAGCCATACAACATGAACGCGCTGCAGCTGAACTGGATTGTACAGTAGTCCTTGCTATGGGTACATGGTTAGTACTAGTACAGTATGTACTTCGCCGGTAGACCGGGCGGCGGCGGTGGGAGCACCATCAATGTTTCCGACTTTCTATCGTATTTTACAATTCTGATACGATGAACGCGCTGGTGCAGACATGAAATGAAGACGATGTGAATCAGTGCACGATATCGTAGGCTACATCCCCTACATCCAGGCGGAATTTCCGTCAAGACCTTATGCCGGGCATTGCATGATCATCGGTGAATTACCGTGTACAGTGATGCCGCATACATGAAAATGCATTCTGAATGTGTTCAAAGGCAGAACGAAACAAAACTGACGTGATAAGTGACGTCCAATTCTTCTCTTGTCTCGGCTCAATGGCCCCCATCGCATGGGTTATATAATGTGTTCGAGTCTTTTTCTTTTTTTTGGATTCTGCATTTAATTAACCGTCACAAGTAAGCAATCTGCTAAGACACGGTGGAGGTACCGGTCCTCAGGTCCTCTCCTTCCCTCTTGTTCCAGTCTGAGAGGGTGGCGAAAGTCACTTCTCTCACGAAAGGCTCGCGCAGTCACTGACAGGCTTATAGGCTTGGTTGATTGCGAAAAACCCCTAGCTACAATACGTGTACTGGCATATATATATATATGGTGGGAATAACAAATACGGGCTAAACCGGGGAGACGGGGGAAAGAGGGAAAACGTCAGGTAAAAGTATCGGGCCGTGGAACGACTCGTAACATACGCCCTCCTGGCCAACGAAGTTGGACAATACGGTAGCGTGGTATGTATCCCTTTTTTTTTTCAACGAAATATAAGGTAAGTAAAGAAAATTGTTGATGGAATAAAGTAAACGTCACGAGACTAATTTTCTCCGTTCTGCATAGCAGCATCTCTTTCCTCGCCATTCACCTCGACGTCAACGTCACCCTCTGCGTCGTCTTCTCCATCGCCGATGTTAGATGCGCCTTGGATAAACTCCAATGGACGGTCAGAGCCCGAGTCCGAGTCCGAGAGGAAATCCAGCAAATCGTCACGGTCCTCCCAGAGGATTCCCGCCCGTTTGTCTTTTCGTCTCTGGATGGCCCTCTCCTTGGCCCTTTCCTGTCTGAGGAAGAGGGTATGACCGAGGTACCGATTATCGTTATACTCGCGTTCTGGGATGATGACATATCCGGGGATTTGGATGGTTCTGGGGTTGAAGAGGATAGGCATGTCAACCTTGAGATTGCGAGCGGTGGGGGTGGGAACGTCAAGGTGAGTGAGATGGTATTCGCCTGAGGAGTTGTCCCACTCAGCAAACTTGTCCTCAGCATCGCCTGCATTGTATGAAGCCGCGATGATGGAGTACCCAATGGGCTCATGACGAATCTGGCGACAAGCTCGAATGCCTCCAGCTTTGTGGGTGTGTCGAAGGCGATTGTTATGCTCAATGCACCGGAGCATCAGGATAGC